>NC_056732.1:1347651829-1347754329 GCF_019279795.1 Protopterus annectens
GTGTATGCACCCCTATTGGCCAGTGTGTGCCTACCATAAAACCCAGCAGCCATGGGTCATTAAGCTACTGGCTGGTCTGTGTCTTGTTGCCTAGCCCGGGTTACCTGGGATAGATCTGATGAGTGAAAACTGAACATAATACCAATCAACCTACCAAACATGAACTAAGAATTGCTACACTTAATGTGGGTTTACTGATGGGATATAGCTTGGAAGTGGATGACATGATGATATGGAGGAGGCTGGACATTGTATGTATCCAAGAGACAAGTTGGAAGGGCAGTGCAGCAAAGCCACTTGGCTTGGGATCCAGAGTCTACTACTGAGAAGGGGACAGGCTAGAAATGGCATGGGAATTGTGGTGAGAGAGAAACTTCTACTATAGAACTGATTGCACATTAAAGGATTTATTGGAGGAGGGGATGATAGATTTGGAGAAATTAAATTATCTCACTACTGCTAAGCCTTTGGTACCATCTATATTTGACATCCCCAAGGTACATAAAAATATAGAAGAACCACCTTTTAGGCCGATAGTAGCTGCTAATGGCTCCAAAACTCACCCCTAGCTAAGTTTCTGGATCTGAAATTAAAAAAGGTATGGACTGAGCAAACTGGTATCTTGAAAAACTCTTGGGATTTTCAGAGGTGTATTAAATCAGATTTATACCATAATGAGATAATTTTCATTACAATTGATGTAATAAATTTGTTCTCAGTGATATCCCATTTTACTAGGTTGCTTCAGTTTGAGGAAGCCCTAATACAGCAAAAGGGGTTTTCAAATGATGAATTTAAGGTTTGTTTGGAACTTATGGAAATGGTATTCAAAGTAATTTTTTATACTTTGAAGGGGAATTTTTTAAACAGGTGAGTGGTGTTGCCATGGGGGTATGTTGTGCCCACACATATGCTAATATAATATTATCTATTTGGGAAAAGAAGTTCATGTTTAATTCTACTCATTCAAAATACTGGAATTTTTACAAAAGATATCTTTATGTTGTTGTGTCTTTCGGCTTATGTTAGGGGTCGCCACAATGGAACTCCGGTCCGCTAATGTTTGGTAGTGGATTTTTACATGCCGAGTTACCAGCCCTGATGCACAACCTTCAACGAAGGCACGCCCATTCATGCATGCCTCCACACAGAAGACGCTCTAGCTGAGAATCGAACGGGACAACGTCTTGCTGTGAGGCGACAATGCTACTGCAGCACCACTACCGCGGGTCTACAAAAGATATCTTTATAATGTATGTATTTTCTGGATAGGGGTGGAGAACAAATTGATGGAGTTTTTGGAATACATTAACCAGACCGCATTTTTTTTTTAATTTACATTTAGTGATTCTAGGGAAAAGATATATTACTTGGATGTCACAATTTATAGAATGGGTGAAAGCAGAGGTTTTAAGTCTAAACTACATCACAAAGAAACTTTTTTTCTAATTCTTATTTATAGTTTTCTTGGGCCCACCCGTTTACCCAAAAAAGGAGTATAATAAAGGGGCAATTTATTAGGGCATCTAGAATGATCTCAGATGAAGCAGCTTATATAGAAGAATATAGTCACATTGAAAGGATGTTCAGTGAGAGAAAATATCCCCTTAAATTAGTTCAAGAGGTGAAAAGGGGAATACTGAAAGAAAGGAAAGGTAAATTTAATCCAATTTTATGAGAAGATAAGAAGGATGGGGAAGACAAGAGTTTGGTTAAGACATCTAAGGATAATGGGGGCAAGGGTGTGAGTAAATACAAGGGAGCATATGTCATGTATTATAACTGTGATGCAAATTATGTCAAGGAAGTGATCAGTAACAATTGGAAGAAATTTGTTATTTTTTTGGACTTGAATAAAATAGTTAAGGACCAACTTAGATTTGTTTTTAAGAAAGGAAAAAATATTAGAGATATTGGAGAAGACCCTGTTAGGAAAAAAGGAAGGAAGAAGGTTGGCACCTATAAATGTAGGGCTTGTGTGCAGTGCCTCTACATAACAACCAGTGAATCTGTTTTTATCCAGGCAAGGGACAGGCTAATACGTATTTCAATTGTAATAGTATGGGGGTGGTTTGGAAAGTAAGGATTGTGATGTATTCTGTGTAGGGAAAACTGTATGTAAGTTCAAAAAAACAATATACAAACATTTATATGATGTTCAGATGAGAGAATACATTATATAAACATACCCTGCAATGTCATAAGGCATGTTTCAGCTTCTTTGTGTTAGAAGAAATAGCCCAAGATCCAAGAGGTAGGACATGGGAAACTATAACAGAGTATAGAGAGGATTACTGGCAGTTGACTTTAAAAGCCAACAGAGCTCCGGTTTTAAATGAGCAGGTTTCCCTGGCCCCTGTTTTAAAATTAAGGGCAGCAAGACTCAAGGAAACGGTTTCAGACCTAGATGATTATGTTGGCTTCCTATCATGTAGTCGAACATTTACAGTTTCGAATGAGATATGATCGAGACTATATGTTCAAAAATGTAAATATTCGAGCTTGTGAATGGAAATCTCCATAAGTGGAGATTTCCATTCACTTCAATGTGGGGCAGTCTTGGAGTTGGTATATTTAAGTAGTGGGGGGTGTGGAGGGTGCAGGGGGGCTTTTTTATTTGTCCGTTGTGTTTTCATTTTTTTATAGGTAGTCGAAGTTCCGTAACTTCGGACATATGTGTTCGAACATATGTCAGTCGAAGTTACGGTACTTCGACTACGTGATATTGACCCATTATGTTTATGTTTTACAGGATTAGCACTGAATTTTATAGGAACTTTTACAAGATTTTTTTATTATTTGTAAGTGGCCTGTTTTAATGTGGAATATTTCTTGGTCAAATGTTTTTAATGATTTACTTGTTTTTATTGTACATATCTCTATACAAATATTTTTTTATTAAGCTTTACAGCTATTCCTTCTACTGGGAATATATATAGTCTTGTATGGTGGGATGTGGATTTAACACCACCAGATGGCATGCTTACACATGAGAAAGGAGAACATGCATACACTTTTTTATTTAAATATATGTTTTAAAAGATTTTTATGCAACAATGTGTTGTGCAACAATTGGAGGGATTGTTTTATTCATTAATCATGATTAGTTAGTTTAAGTATAACATTTATGGTTTTACAGTAGTTTTTTGATGCACATTTATATATTTACTTTTTTATTGTGGAGTGCACTTTTTTGTTTGTACAGTTATTTAAATTTAAGTAAGGCAATTTAATTAATTAATTATAGTCAATTAATTAATTAATTAATTAATTAATTAATTAATTAATTAATTAATTAAATACACAATTTGTGTGAGTGGTATTTAGGGTATGTAAGATGTGGGTGTATGTACTGTGTATTATCCGAAGACGTCCTGACTTAGAAAGACAAAAATGCAGTGATTCGTTAATGCGTTCATGTGTTTATTATAATAAAGATGTTGGTATATTTTACATATATATATGTGTGTGTGTGTGTGTATGTATGTGTATGTATGTGTATATATATATATATATATATATATATGCCTTGGTGGTACAGCGGTAGCGTTGTTGCCTCACAGAAAGAGGTTCTCCTGTTTGATTCTCGGCTGCAGTGCCTTCTGTGTGGAGTCTGCATGTCCTCCCTGCAGTCAAGTGGCCTCCAAAAACATGCATAAATGGGCGTGCCTTCGCTGAAGGTTGGGCGTTGGGCTGGCAACTCGGCACCAAAAAATATACTGCCAATCATTAGCGGATCGGAGTTCCGCTGTGGCAACCCCTAACCGGGAAAAGCCAAAAAGACAAACAACACATATATATATATATATATATATATATATATATATATATATATATATACTTGATTTGTGCGAATTCCGTTTCACTGAAACGAGAAATTCGCGAGTGGATTTACGCGAAAGTGCGCTTTATCAAAAAATGCACTATCATGTAAATCAGTAGGTAAAAGAAAAAATAAAGTAGGTAATTAAAGAAAAACATGCGGTTTGCATGTTAAATTATTTGTACATCAACATTTGGTGTTGATGTACAACTAGGTGGACTGTTGTTGAGATCGTAGTACAGTGGGGATGAGGGAACATTCCCTTTTCTCTACTGTAGTGCAATCTCGGAGTGAGAATATTAAAGTAGTGGGGGTGTGGGGGACACAGCATGTTTAAAGTGTTTTTTTAAATGGATTTACATGAAAGTGCGTTTTTGTTGAAACCCACTTTCGTGTAAATGCACTCACAGATTTACATTTCTCTGAAACGTAAATTCGTTCAAAGACAGTAGATCCATATATAGATATATATATATATATATATATATATATATATATATATATATATATACACACACACACACACACACACACACACACACACACACACACACACACACACACACACACACACACACACACACACACACACACACACACACACACACACACATACACACAAACTCAATGCTTATTTAATCAGAAGTCAGTGAGCCCATTGTATTCCATTTCCATGTTACAGCTTTCCAAATATGGAATTCCTAATCAAGTGTTTCTAGTGGTTCCTTTTTTTCAGAGAACAAGGATAGTCTTTTGAAAATGCACCTTGTCATTATCATGAGAACAAAAGCATCAAACATAATTCCAGGCTTTATTAAAATGTTATTTTACATTTAACCCACTATTTGATTAGTTAACAAAAAAGTGTCAGGTAAGTGGATGGATGACTTCTACATTGGTTGCCCAAAGTTTAGTTGTATGGATAACATTTTAAGTAGTGAAGTTTAATGTTTATATAAAGACAAAATCCCCCATGAAACAAGGGACTATTTCATGTTTCTGCCTACCATATGATTTTGCTGCTAACTAATAAAATACCTGTCTAAAAACTATATACATAAACATAAATACTGTAGCAAATGACGCAAGGTGTTAACTCTTCTGATGGGTGTTACTGATGTGGTATAATTTCCATTACATACCAAGCTCTGCAATGATCTGGTAAAAGTAAACATTTAATGTAATTAAATCAGTGATAGCACTATACTAGAAGAAAGAATGAGAAAATGAGTGTTCTGCATGCAGAGTGCTTGTCGAGCATTCACATTCTGCTACTAATATAATGCCAGATGTTCTTTATATTGATCACTGCTGCAGTAGCCTTAGCTATGTTGGGTCTATCCTGCTAAGGATATAACAGCTGGCTAGCCTCCAAAGCTTCAGGGCACCTTACACACACCCAAGCAATCAAGCAGATTGAGCTGATCTGACTAAAAGACAAGTTTGGGCACAAAGCCCTTTGTAGCTTTACTGCTACCAAAGAGTACTGTCCTCTGAGGCTTATAAGGATCAATGGTTGACTTGTGCTTTCCTTAACTGGGCAGATAAGTTAACTTTAGGAAAAAACTTTCATTTTCTTATTTTTACGCATGTTTTATTACTGTTCTCTTCAGGAAAGTTATTTTAAAGCAATGAGTGCTATGTTTTAACAGACTATCTTGAGACTGTAATGTACTTTTAAACAGAGCACTCCTATCTGTCAGTTTAAAGATATTGTTATCAAAAGGATAAACTATTTTCTGTGAAGAAATTTTGTTTATTTTAAGGTTGTGGAAATCCCATAGTGCTTGAAAGTGTTTTTTACTGTGTGTTTTTCTGTAAAAAAAAAACTAACTTTTGTGGACTGGTAGTTTAACTGGCATTATTACTGGTTTTCCCCAGGACAGTGGCACCATTTTTGGCTTGACCATGGAACAGATTGTCACTCCAATTGTCAGTCCTTCTTCCTGCCACACAAAAAAACAATTTAAGCAAACAGCCTTTGCTACCACAGCAGTTTGCCTGAGCCACAGGTGTGTAACTCTGTTGTGGCCATTTGTTGTACCTTAGACCACTCATCTTTTACCCTGGATCCCTCTGGTAAAACACCTACAGTCGCAAATGACCGGGGGTTAGCCATGTCCGATGCAGTTGTTGAAGTCCCCACAGTGGGCAAGGGAGAACTATTCTTGTTGGTCCTGAGAGAGAAAACGGAAGTTTTTTCCTGTTGCGTAAGAATGCTGTACCCATCTCTAGGGAGAGCAGCATTTGCCATTAGTAACACAGTTTGCCCCAATTTCCTGTCGAAAAAACAAACATATATCTGCTCCTCCTGAAATTTCCTTGGATAGGAGTAGTTTACTTGGACTAGTTCTGGGATTGATTCAGGCTAGTGATCCTTTTTGTAGAGTAGTAAATGGTAAAAGAAAAACGGAGTGCCTCCTTTCCTGAAGATATTCAAGATTCTGAATCTGAACAGGAAGATACAGGGACAGATTCAGGGTTTTGTTTTCAGATTTCTGATTCAGACTCAGAGAATAGCTCACTTTCTGATTCCAGTGTGCCAGTGTTTTCAGTGGGAGGACACCAAGGTTTCTCAGTCCCTCAAAAAATACTACGAGTTGTTATAGAAGTATTTTCTTGAACCTGCACCCATTCATCCTATCTTGTCCGCTTTAGAGGATGTGTGTCTTGCTGCCTGCAATTTTCCTGATAATCAGCCAGCTCTCCCTCCAAAGACAGATAGGATGTATGAAGTTCCTTGGTCTTTTACATTTTTATACACTGTTCCCAAACCTGACCCAGCAGCTATAACCTTAGTTGACTCCTCTGCTGCTAAGCACTTAGTTAATTCCAATCCTACTGTTTCTAATAAGGATGGGAACATTATTTATAGGGATGGGAAAAAAGTGTATACTTCAGCAACTTTGAATTTCAGAATTTTTAATTGTCAGGCTCATATTTTAAAGTTTATTGTGACATATTGTGAAAGTATGAGAAATATTTCATGTAATGTTTCTTTTTGTGAAGAAAAATCTGCTTTGAATCCTTAATTTCTTGTATTGCATGGGTCACTAGTCATTGTTTGCAGTATGTGTATGACTCTGTTGATACTTCTTCCAGTGCTATGGTCACTGGTACTGTTTTAAGGAGGTTTGCTTTGTGGCATTTTCAAAATCTTCCAGATTATGTTAAAAATGAGATTTAAAATTCTTCCTTTTATAAAGATTTAGTGCTTGGCCCTGTGCTGCAGAGGTGATCAAAAGTTGTGATTAAAGGAGTAAGCTGATATAGGGAATCTCTAAGATTTTTCAGCCTTTCTTTTTCAAATTGTACAAAGGATTTTCTTTCTCCTCATCCTAGTTTGGTAAAAAAAAAAAGAAAAAAGAAAGAAACAGAATAAACAGAATTCAAGTAACCAGACATGTAAGAAGTGGCAAGGAGGTTCCAGAAAGAATTCTCCAACCTCCGAAAATGATTGACACTCCAACAAGTCTGAATGACTAATCAAGAAACCATTTACCCCCCTCCCACACTGGCCTTCATTCTTTTCCAGTAAGTCTGAATCTCCATTTTTCTCTTTAGCAACAAATTGTTTCAGACAAATGGGTTCTGAAAATCATTCATTAGAGTTACAGATGGCAATGAGAGGAAATTCCTTCTTTCCAGGGGGTCATTCTTCATCCTGCAGATCTCGCTGCTTCAACCTGTTCATCACATGCTGTCCCAAGGAGAGAACGAAAAAGTTCCTCCTTCTCAGGTGGGGAAGAGGCTTTATTCAAGGATATTTCTAGTCCCAAAGAAAATGCATAGAGACCAGTACTGGACCTTTCTTTTCTAAACCAGTTAGCTCCCAGACTCAAAATGATGTCATTTCACAACCTGTTGCCTCTTCTTCCACGTTTACATTTCTTGATAACAGTAGAATTAAAAGATGCTTATCAGCACATTCCTGTTCATCCAGACTTTGTGTTTCTTAAGGTTTTCTGAATCTGGATCACATTATCAGTTCTCTGACTTACCCTTTGGACTATGCACTGCTCCAAGAGTGTTCAAAAAGTGTCTAGCTCCAGTTATAGCTTATTGCAGGCTGGAGGGTATCCACATTTTTCCATATTTAGATGACTCACTTATCTTTGAAGAGTCTTTTTCAAAATGTCAGGAATCTCTCTCTCTTGGGTACGAGATCTCTTGCACAAACTGTGATTTCAAGCGAACATTTAAAAGTCTTTCTTGACTCCCTTACACAGGACTGTGCTCCTGGGATGTCAACTAGACACCTCAGTTCAAAGAGCTTTTCTGCCACAGGATCTTTATTTAGATCTATTTCTAAGGTTTTCCACTCAGACTTCAATCACTCTAAGGGAATACCTCAGGATTTTGTGTCTCATGGCAGCTATGATTCTCGTAATACCCCCACCACAACTCCACATGAGAAAGTTACACTGGTATGTGAAATCACTTTGGTCCAGCACAAGCACCCTTTATCTTTTCAGATCCTAGTACTAGGGTTTGTCAGAAGGCCATGGATTTGGAATTGTTAATGCAAATATGAACAAGCAATATTTGATGCCTAGCGGCATCAGTAGGAGGTAACTGCAGAAACACCTGGAGGCACACACACCTGTAATCACTTACTGATGATGTCATATCTTCTTCAGAACTGCTCTGCAAGTCAAGAAGGTCTTTAAAGGTAGAAAAATGTGACCATATTTCTATAAATGGATTGGCAGAGGAATGGGATGTTGGGTCTGCCAACTCCTTCCTACCGTTCAGACTCATCAGGTGGCTTACTTTAAGGATCACTGTGAGCTAGAACTCTTTTGATCTGCACCTTTACCACCCTCTTTAGTGTGTTAGCCTGTTACTGTGGAGGGGTTAATGGATACCTGCAAGGCTTTACTACATTGATTCCAACATTGGCATGCTTTTAACTGTAATGACAGGTGGCACCAATGCACCTTCATAAAATAACTTGCCTCTGCACACTCAATTTCATTCCAGATTCCTGTCTAGCACTATTTCCATACACTGTTCTCTTAGTTTCATAGGTGTGTACTAGGCTATTTTTTTACAAGCCTAGCCCATAGGATTACCCTGGCATCATGCCACCCAACCTTAGTTCCTAGTGCCTCTGTCAAGTAGAGCCACTGGAGTGATCCCCAGAGTGAATTTTCTATTTCCCATCCACTCATCAAGATTTCTGTTGAAGAGGGCCAGTGAGGTGCTCTGCTTGACATGTATGGGAAGTCTATTTCATAGCATGGACAGTCTCTGAGTTATGAACCTGTCCCTCCAGCATGTTCTGTTGATTGTGGTAATGAGGTTGAGGTTTCTGGAGCGTGTGGTGCTGAGGGATTGGGATTTCTTTAGATGTAACAGAGCTGGGTCAGACATGGCTTTAAGCAGAGATCGCCTCTAAGTAGACAATATGAGACAGAGAATAGTTGGAGTTTTTTGAGTCTATCCATATAGGACAAGTATTTAGGGCCTAGGATCCTCTTTGTGGCCTCTCCAGTTTTTGCAGGTGTGTAGTGAGGTACATGCCAAATGAGGCATGTACTCGATGATTGTCCTAATGAGGGAAGAGTAGAGAGAGACAATGACCTCTTTCTTCCTGGATGCAAAACCCTTAGTAATGAGATGTGCCACATAGAAGGACTTTCTGACCACAGTGGCAACGTGTTGGTCAAAAGAGTGGTTGCTGTCAACCTGTGTTCCCAGATCTCTTATAACACCTTCTGTGTTCAGTGGACTACCATCAATGTGGTAATTCAAGGGAACCAGGTTTTTCCCAAAGGGGACGAAGACACATTTTTTGGCATTGAGTTTAAGGCCATGGTTCTGACACCAGTCGTTGGTCTCAATGAGGCCTTTTTGTAGGATGTCAGCATCACTTAGGGAGTTAATAATAGCTCCCAGCTTTCAATCATCTGTGGACTTTGTCAGCCAGAGTTCCTTCCTGTTGGCCTGTACTTCTGAGAAGTAGATACCAAACAGGAGAGGACCCAGGACCGAACCCTGTGGGACTCCACTCTTGACTGTTCGGCAGTCTGACTTGGAGTCAGCCACTTTCACACTGTGGGTTCTATCTGTGAGCCAGTTTGCAACCCACCTAGTGATATAGGGGTTGATGCCTAGCTTAATAAGTTTTTATATGATTCCTGAGTGGTGAATGGTATCAAAGGCCTTGGCCATATCAAGGTAGGCTGTATGAACCACCTTACCTACATCCACAGCTCTGGTGACTGACTCAAAGAAGTCGACCAAGTTGAGCATGCATGATCTACCCTTCACAAAACCAAACTGTGTAGGATCCAGAGTTTGGAGATTCCCTATATCCTTGTTTATTAGGTCCATAATGATGCATTCCATAGCTTTGCATATCAGACTTGTCAGGCTAATGGGGCAATAGTTCCCGGGGTCTGCAGTCACTCCTCCTTTGTGGAGAGGGGTGACTGTAGCAGTGCGCCATTTGGTAGGGACAAAGCCTGAGGTGAGGCTGTAATTGAACAGGGCACACAGGTGAGGTGCCAGTTCACTCTGAAGTTCATGTAGAACACAGCCAGGGATACTGTCAGGTCCCATAGAAGCTGTATCATTTGCCTTGGACAGTGCTGTTTTAATGTCTGCAGCAGTAATACTGGGTGTCTGGCAATCTACTGGTATTGTGATTGGTCCTTTGGGGGGGGGGGTAAAGTGAGCACTGAATCTGTCCGCCAGTATATTTGCAATATCTGTTGGCTCGGTATAGGAGGTACCATTGTGCAGTAGCTCAGAGCAAATCTGGATATTGCCATGGAGATTCTTTACATAACTATAGAAGGCCTTGTGGTTGTCTTTACTATCTTCTGCAATTCTGTTTTGGAGGGTCTCTTATTAATCCCGCTAATCTTACAACAAGCAGCTATATTTCATGTTTTAAGAAATGTATAAAGCTACTTTTAGAAACCTGGCATCACAGGAGGCTGTGTCTGTCATCAGTGTTCACACATTTTATGATTACTCCACTTTGGTCTGGCTATAGCACCATCACATATTATAGGCACATAAGGTATTGGTTTGTGATGAGTCCAAGAAGTCTAGCCTTGCTTCCCCATGTTAATTATTAGCCCTTATATTTTACAATATGAATTTCCAAAGATCGGCTAAACAAGGATATATATGGGAGGGAGGGGGGTAATTATATGTTTCCCTATCTTTGAGGACAAATTTGTGGTTAACCACCCATTCATACAAGTTACATTTGAATACAGTATGTGGAGGGGAAGCCAGTTCCACAGAAGTAGTATTCTCTGTAATACATACCATTTCCACAGAAGTAGTATTCTCTGTGCTATATGCCAGTTCCACAGAAGTAGGATTCTCTGTGATACATGCCAGTTCCACAGAATTAGTATTCTCTGTGATACATGCCAGTTCCACAGAAGTAGTATTCTGTGTGCTACGCCAATTCCACAGAAGTAGTATTCTCTGTGATACATGCCAGTTCCACAGAAGTAGTATTCTCTGTGATACATACCAGTTCCACAGAAGTAGTATTCTCAGTGATACATACCTGTCCCTTCAGCATGTTCTGTTAATCTTGCAAGAGATTGAGGTCCCTTGTGCTGGTGTTTCTGATACCGTTGGACTTCATTATTTGTAATAGGACTGAGAGAAACACAGAGGTCACCTGTCAGTAGCCTGTATGATACTGAGAAGAGAGACAAAGCTTTGAGATGATCTGTTTAGTTTTTATGATTTAGGCCATCGGTATTTTAGTGAGGAAGAATTAACGTCATTCCAGCTGTTTGGACAGGTACATAACTAAAGGGGGCATTATACTCAATGATCAGCCAACTGAGTAGAGTGGAACCATTACCTCTCCAGATCTGGATGCCATACCTTTCGATATATGTCATATGATGAAAAGGGCTTTTACAACAGTGGACATAGTGATCAAAAAGCAGTTCATTACTGTGACGATTGGGGAGAGATGGGCGAAGGCTACCAGCCTAGTCAAATAGAATTTGATACATAATTCTACCAACTGTATAAATAAATGTAAAATACAGGCTTGTGTTTTTAAATGAAAGAAAACACTGTAAAATGTGAGCTTCAAGATTGTTGCAACATTGACATCTGCTGTAAGGAAAACAAAGCCAAGCATTTCAAATGTGTCTTTTGAAATTGAAAAGATCTTATTAATCTCTTTAATATTTTACAAGTCGGTTCCAGTGCGGCTGGATGAAGGTTTCATGCCATTGTTTTAAGGCTAAAGTTTATGGCAAGAATTTCGATGTGGAATGTGTTTTATTGCACTGGTTTCTGCTAGAATGTATATGTGAAATGCCTTGTATTGTTGTAAGTTTCTGAGGAGGTGTTAGATTGCTAAATAATGCAATTTGTGGCCTGAGAACTCAAACCAGGTGTTAAGATGATGCAGTATGAATACTGGGAAAACCTAGGTGTCAAAAATGATGTAATTTTGGGAGGGTCTTAGAGACATGTTTATGAGCAATGTTTAAATACTATTTCTCACAAGAGACTAAAAAGCATTTTGACTTTGGACATCTAACTTAGCACTCTGCCTTATGCTGATGTGTAAGTTTTAGCACTGTGATTTCTTGTAGGAATAGTTAAAGCTAGTAACGATTAATTAGTTTTTTTTTTAAATTAGACCTATCCTACTGCATTATTTAAAGTTTCTGTGTGATTTCTGAACTCTTAGATATCTCTGTGGTGTAGTCGTTTTGTCTTGTGTTTTAATTATTTATTATTAAATATTTTGAAAATCTTCTACCTGTGGCTGATTTGTGTAGAGATAAGGTCTAGAGTACATTGCATATTTATAGAGGTTATTGTAATAGGCTACTCTAAAGTAAGCCTTGACTGTTAGTCATACTACCATTGGATATTAATATTGCACAGTAATAATTGGACACCCTTTTAAGGGCCTTTTAGTAGCTGATATTATAAACTGGGTGGTGGCAGTAATTACTAACATGTAGTCTGGGAAAGAGGCACTGTTGGAGAATCTGTGTCAGCCTTTCCCAGGAGTGTCTGTGAAGTTGTATAAATACTTATCTCAAAGTGTGTGTGTGTTGTGTCAGCTACGTGGCAGGGACACGAAGCACTGGTTGGACAGAAAGGGTACTGGAGGTTTTAGCTTGCCCAGTTAGGCTGAGACCTGGACTGTATAGTTGTGCCAGTGGGGAGTCTTATTGGGTACCTGGTGAGCAAAGGAGCAACCAGCCCCAGACTGACTGTGATTTCTGTGTGCACTTAAGTGAAATTGTACTATACTGTGTGTATTAGTTATCCTTTCCTCTTCTAGGAGACGACCTCCCTGGTGTTAGTGGTGAGGATTGAGGCTCCTTGATTGCTGGGCCAGGGCATGGTCATCACAAGCGGTGGCAGTGCTGGGATCTACTTCACATACTAATTGGCTTGTAGTGGTGTGGATAGAGTGAATTCCTGTAGCTTATGCACAGCGATCTCTAAAAGTGTTTTGTACTCTAAAACAGCCACACAGTGTATACTCAGAGTTCAGATCACAATTGTTTTATTTTTTTTTTTTGTTAGCTTAGTGTTAGTCAGGGTAAGCAGGCATCATATCAGTGGAAGAGTATGGAAATATGACAAGGAGCCAGCTGGTGGAGATGTGCCAGGCTAGGGGACTGGTGCATGGAAACCTGACTAAAGCAGACCTGATTGCAGCCTTGATTACAGCTGCATCAGAAAACAGCAGCCTGGAGGACAATCAAACTGACAGTGGAGTTACAATATCCTTGGAGAATGGACAGCTCAACCTTTCTGCAGTGGACTTAAAACTCCAGCTGGAGCTAAAGAGACTTGAGTTGGAGGCCAGGCGTAAGGAACTAGAAGCAGCCGAGAAAATTAGGAGTCTACAAGCTGAGGAAAATGAACGGCAGAGGAGGCATGAGAGGGAAATGCTGACTCTTCGGCAGAGTCATGGAGGTAAGGGGGAAGGGAGTAACTGGACCCCAGAAGCACAAAAGGTCAGTAAATTTCTTCCACAGTTTAAAGAGGGGGATAATTTTGTTAGCTTCATTCATATGTTTGAGCGGGTATGTAAACAGTATGAAGTTGACCAAGGGCTCTGGGCATGGTTCCTGACCCCCTTACTCCATGGTAAAGCTGTAACTTCTTTAGCAAAAATGCATGACACTGACTGTTTTGATTACACTACTGTAAAAAGACATTTATTAGAATGTTTTAAGCTAACACCTGAAATGTATAGGAAAAAGTTTCGTGAGCATAGATGCAAGGCAGATGAAAATGTATGTGAGTATGTTGCTGAACTGAGCACTTACTTTCTTAGCTGGGTGAGTGGATGTCAGGTCACCACTTTTGAAGGGATGGCAGACCTTTTGGTAAGGGAACAAGCCCTTAGCACTTTGCCTGAGGACATGAGGATCTGGTTAGCTGATAAACAGTGTCCTACTTCAGAGGAGTTGGGGAAGAAGGGAGACCTATACCTAGCGTACTGCCAGGGGACTAAAGGAACCCATGGTGGGCAGCACAGTCTGCCCCAACAGAATCCACCAGTAGCAGGGGAAGCCACTAGTCCAGGTACACGTCTGGGTGCTAGGGTTAAATGTTTTGAATGCAACCAGTGGGGCCATGTGGCATATGAATGTCCACGGAGGCAAGGTGGGGAACCAAAGTTGAAGGATCCAGTAAGTGGTAAAGACAAAATGCCAATAGTAGGTTGTCTCGAGACAACAGGGGTATAGAACTACCATCCTGCAGATGTCCTGAGAGGGAAGAATTTGGATGAGGCAGTACTATGTACTTATGCAGTTGAAAGCAGTAAGGCTAGGAGACAAACATGTGGGTCTGGTAGCCTGTGGGAGACCCAGGCAAGCTGCATACTTGCAGCCAGGACTGCTGAGGTGGTTATTTCAGGGAGTGAGCCACGCTGTAGCAGTGAGACTGAATGTGAGCCACAGCTGATTGTGGGTACTGATGTTCCCTTGGACAGGGTAACTGCAAAGGTAGAGGTGAGGAGTAGTACCCAGGCTGACAGTGAGGCAACGCTGTCAGAAGATGCCAGACTTCCTGTGGAAGGAGAGCTTTGAAGGGTTACAAGGAGAAACTTGAGACAGGCTCAGCTCTCAGACCCTACATTGCAAGGCCTGATGCAGGTAGCTAGGGAGGCACCTGATTCTCATGGGAAGGGGGGAATCTGTATACTGTAACAAAGGGTTACTGTACAGAGAGTGGACCCCTGAGGGAGGGCTAGAAGGTGAGAGAGTACAGCAGTTGGTAATGCCTGGAGCTTACCGTCTGGCGCTTCTGGCCATAGCCCATGATATTCCCTTTGCAGGTCATATGGGCATAAAACGTACAAAGAGGCATATTATGCAGAACTTCTATTGGCCTGGAATTTCCAGAGATGTAACAGAATACTGCAGGACCTGTGATCAGTGCCAAAAGGTAGGCAAGACAGGAGACAATGTGAGAGCTCCTTTGATGCCTTTGCCTGTGATTGAGGAGCCATTTCAGGGGGTAGCTATGGATATTGTGGGTCCTCTGTGTACCCCAAGTTCCACAGGGAAAAAGTATATCCTAGTGATTGTAGATTATGCTACACGATACCCTGAGGCAGTGGCTTTGTCCTCCATTGAGGCAGAGAAAGTGGCAAATGCTTTTCTAGAGATTTTCAGCAGGGTAGGTTTTCCAAAGGAAATACAGTCTGACAGAGGTGCCAATTTTATGTCAGACCTGCTGGCTTGTCTGTGGAAGTCCTGTGGGGTGAAGCACATAAAGACCACCCCCTACCATCCCCAGACTACTGGTCTTGTTGAGAGGTTAAACTCTACAATCAAGTCCATGCTATGTGCATTTGCAGATCAGTTTAAGAGGGAGTGTGAAAATATTTGCCCCATCTGTTGTTTGCTTACAGAGAGGTTCCCCAGGAATCCACAGGTGTTTCACCCTTTGAGTTGCTGTACGGGCATAGGGTGAGGGGACCTCTAGATTTAATTTGAGATGAGTGGGAAGGTGACTGTGAGTCTCACAAGGAGTCTGTTGTGGCATATGTCCTGAACCTCAGGACAAGGCTCAGGGAACTCATGGGCCTGGCCCAAGGGAATCTGGCAGAAGCCCAACAACAGAAAAGGGTGTGGTATGACAGGAATGCTCAAGCTAGAGAGTATGCTGTAGGGCAGCAGGTTATAGTTCTCATTCCTGTCAGACACAACAAGTTGCAGGCAGCTAGGGAGGGACCCTGCAAGGTGGTAAGAAAGGTAAATGATGTTAAATTAACTTCATGATGGAAGTGCTAGGCAGATAGCAGGGGCACAAATTGTACCATGTTAACATGATGAAACCTTACCATGATAAGGGGGCCCTTGTGCTGAGCATTTGCAATAGATTGTAGGAGGAGTCTGAGAGAGATCTTGTGACTGATCTCAGTGAGGCTCGGGCTGACATCTCGGTGGACAGGGTAGCAATTTCCCAGCAGCTATCTCCTGCCAGGTTTGAGAAATGTGAGCAGTTTTACAGGAGTTTGGGGACATGTTCACCGGGAAACCAGGGAGAATCCACTTGGTGCAGCACCAGGTGTATACAGGACCCCAAATGCCTATCAGGCAATCCCCTTATAGGGTGCCTGAGAGAATCAAACAGACTCTGAGGGAAGAGGTACAGGAGATGTTGGAACTAGGGGTGATTCAAGAGTCCAACAGTCCCTGGGCCTCACCAGTGGTGTTAGTGCCAAAGAAGGATGGCAGCACCATGTTCTGTGTGGATTACAGGAAATTAAATAGTTACACAGAGTCAGATGCTTATCCCATACCTAGGACAGATGAGGCCCTAGAGCAGCTGGGTGGGGCTAAGTATCTTACAACCATTGATCTTACCAAGGGTTACTGGCAGGTGCCCTTGACTCCCAGTGCTAGAAAGAAGTCAGCCTTTGTGACTCCTTTTGGCTTGTATGAGTTCACAAAGATGCCCTTTGGGATGAAGAATGCCCCAGCAACTTTCCTGAGGCTGGTAGATCATATCTTAGCAGGAGCAGGAGGGTTTGCCCTTGCTTACATGGATAATATTGCTATTTACAGCCATTCCTAGCAAGAGCACCTTCAGCATGTCAGAGAGGTGCTGGACAGACTACAGAGGGCAGGGTTGATCACTAAGCCGAGCAAATGTCAAATGGGTATGGCAGAGGCTTCCTACCTAGAACATAGAGTGGGGAGTGGTAAGATAAGGCCAGAACCTACCATCGTGTAGCTATTCAGGCTTGGCTTGCACCTGTTACCAAAAAGCAGGTCAGGGCATTCTTGGGGACAGCAGGGTACTACAGAAAGTTTGTTTCCAATTATAGTACCATAGCTGCTCCCCTCACAGACCTGACTAGTAAGAACAGGCCAGATAAGGTAGTGTGGACCCCAGCATGTGAGCAGGCATTTCAGAAGCTTAAGGAAGCTTTGGGAGAACCCCCTGTGTTAGCCAGTCCAGACTACAGCAAAGACTTTGTTGTGCAGGTGGATGCTTCAAACTATGGGGTGGGGGCTATACTTAGCCAGATTTCTTCAGAGGGAGAAGAGCACCCAGTGATTTATCTCAGTCATAGGCTCCAACCCAGTGAGGAATGCTATGCAGTGGTAGAAAATGAATGTCTAGCCATAGTGTGGGCACTACAAAAACTTCAGCCTTATCTGTATGGAAGACAATTCACTGTGATGACAGATCACAACCCTCTAACATGGTTAAACAGAGCCAGTCAGCAAAAGGCCAAGTTGCTAAGATGGAGTCTGGGGTTGCAAGCATATGATATGTCAGTGAAGCATCGCCGTGGGAGTAGCAATGCCAATGCAGATGGGCTCTCAAGACAGGGAATGGGGTGAGGTACACCCAGATAGACCTGACACTCTCAAGTGATGTTTCTCAAGGGGCAATTGAAAAACGTGCTTGAGTTCCTTGGGGGGGGGGGGGTGATGATTGGGGAGAGATGGGTGAAGGCTGCCAGCCTAGTCAAATAGAATATGATACATAATTCTATCAACTATATAAATAAATGTAAAATACAGGCTTGTGTTTTTAAATGAAAGCAAACACTGTAAAATGTGAACTTCAAGATTGTTGCAACATTGCCATCTGCAAACCAAGGTAAACCAAGCCAAACATTTCAAATATGTCTTTTGAAATTGAAAAGATCTTATGAATCTCTTTAATGTTTTACAAGTCAGCTCCAGTGCGGCTGGATGAAGGTTTCATGCCATTGTTTTAAGGCTAAAGTTTATGACCAGAATTTAGATGTGGAATGTGTTTTATTGCTCTGGTTTCTGCTAGAATGTATATGTGAAATGCCTTGTATTGTAAGTTTCTGAAGAGGTATTAGATTGCCAAATAATGCAGTTTGTGGCCTGAGAACTCAAACCAGGTGTTAAGATGATGCAATATGAATACTGGGAAAACCTAAGTGTCAAAAATGATGTAATTTTGGGAGGGCCTTAGAGACATGTTTGTGAGTAATGTTTAAATACTATTTCTCACAAGAGACTGAAAAGCATTTTGACTTTGGACATCTAACTTATGAGCACTCTGCCTTATGCTCACATGTAAGTTTTAGCACTGTGATTTCTTGTAGGAATAGTTAAAGCTAGTAAAGATTAATTAGGTATTTTTCTTTGAAATCAGACCTGTCCTACTGTATTATTCTAAGTTTCTGTGTGATCTCTGAGCTCTTAGATATCTCTGTGATGTAGTAGTTTTGTCTTGTGTTTTAATTATTTATTATTAAATATTTTTAAAACCTTCTACCTGTGGCTGATTTGTGTAGAGATAAGCTCTAGAGTACATTGCATATTTATAGAGGTTATTGTAATAGGCCACTCTACTGTTGTGCCTTCTGTGCAGAGTCTGCATGTCCTCCCTGTGGTTGCGTGGGTTTCCTCCGGATGTTCCAGTGTCCTACCACATCCCAAAGACATGCTGTAGGTGAATTGGGCACTCTAAATTGGCCCTGGGTGTGAGTGTGTGTGCGTGTGTGTGTGTGTGTGTGTGTGTGTGTGTGTGTGTGTGTGTGTGTGTGTGTGTGTGTGTGTGCCTTCTGTGGAAGGTTGGGCACCAGGCTGGCAACTTGACACCGTAAAACTCCACTGCCAATCATGAGTTGACAGGTGAGCCACTGTGGCGACCCCTAACTGGGAAAAAGCCGAAAGAAGAAGAAGATTGTAATAAGCAACTCTAAAGTAAGCCTTGACTGTTAGTCATACTACCATTGGATATTAATATTGCATAGTAATAACTGGACACCCTTTTAAGGGCCTTTTAGTAGCTGATATTATAAACTGGGTGGTGGCAGTAATTACTACCATGTAGTCTGGGTAAAGGGGCACAGTTGGAGAATCTGTGTCAGCCTTTCCCAGGAGTGTCTGTGAAGTTGTATAAATACTTATCTCAAAGTGTGTGTGTGTTGTGTCAGGTACTTGGCAGGGACACGAAGCACTGGTTGGACAGAGAGGGTACTGGAGGTTTTAGCTTGCTCAGTTAGACTGAGACCTGGTCCCTATAGCTGTGCCAGTGGGGAGTCTTATTGGGGACCTGGTGAGCAAAGGAGCAACCAGCCCCAGACTGACTGTGATCTCTGTGTGCACTTAAGGGAAATTGTACTTTACTGTGTGTATTAGTTATCCTTTCCTCTTCTAGGAGATGACCTCCCTAGTGTTACTGGTGAGGATTGAGGCTCCTTGATTGGTGGGCCAGGGAACGGTCGTCACAATTACCAATATAGGTTCCAAGATCTCTAACTATGGGTCAGTTTTAAGGGCATGTTGTCAGTGTGACAAGTTACAAAGGGAGTCATGCTTGCTAAAGGATACAGCTATAATTTATTGGCATTTATTTTAGTTCATGGTTTTGACACCAATTATTTGTTTGGAATAGGCCTCTTGTACGATCCTGATGTACTCTGGAGAGTTTGTGATGGCACCAAGTTTGCCATCATCTCTAGACATGGTCATCCACAAACCTTTAACTTTAGCTTTGACCTCCTAGAAATAAATGCCAAAGAGAAGTAGTTCAAAGACTGAACTGTGGGGGTACTCCACTGGTGACAGATCTTTTGGTGGATGTATTGCTGCCCACCCTTAATTCACATGTTTTATTTCTGAGCCAAATGCTATTTAGTGAGTTGTTTAGGAGTTAGCCGGTAGAATTTATCAACAATGCCTGAGGGTGGAATGGTGCTGAATGCCTTTGCAAGGTCCAGATATGCAGTGTGCACAGATTTGCCCTTATTCATTGCATCATTGACCTTTTCAAAGAAGTTAATCAGGTCAAGTAGGCAGCACCTGTGGTTGACAAATCCATGCATACTTGCATTATACATATAGGTTCATAGGTTCATACTAGGCTATCTGCCCTAGGGCATTTATAAGCCTAGCCAGAATGTGTTTGGCTTTCACCACCCATGTTAAATTTATTTTGCTATGCCCTTTTTCGAGGTTAGTATACTGTGCCTCTGTCTAACAGTGACACAGAAGTGATACCCGGGGTAAACCTACGATCTCCCATCCACTCATCAAAATTCCTCTTGAAGAGAGTCAGTGAGGGACTCTGCCTAACCTGGACTGGGATTTTATTCCAGAGTGAAGGGAGCCTCTGGGTTATGAATCTGTCCCTCCAGCATGTCCTATTTATTTCAGTGCTGAGGTTCAAGACTCTCGAGCGCGTAGCTCGATGGGATTTGGATTTTCTGAGGTGCAGCATGTCCATTAATTCCGGGTTTGACATGGCTTTATACGTCAGGCACAGATCACCTCTGAACAGGCGGTATGCCACTGAGTAGAGCTGGAGTTTCTTTAACCGGGCAGCATATGGCATCTGTTTGAGCCCTTTGATCCTCTTGGTGAGGTACTTTTGGGGTCTTTCCAGTTGCTGCAGGTGTCCGGTAAGGTACATCCCAAAAGGGGCATTGTACTCAATTATGGGCCTGATGAGGGATGAGTAAAGAGGCACGATGACCTCCCCTGATCTAGATGTGAATCCCTTCATGATTAGGTGGGCTATATAAAATGTTTTTCTAACCACTTTGGCCACGTGGTTGTCAAATGAGAGATTGCTATCAACTTGGGTCCCCAGGTCCCTAATTACTTCTTCTGTACTTAATGGATTACCACCTATGTGGTAATTTGTGGGCACTTTGTTTTTGCCAAAGGGGATGACTATACACTTTTTGGCATTTAGCTTGAGGCCATGGCTCTGGCACCAGTTGTCTGTTTCTATGAGGCCCTTTTGGAGGATGCTTGCGTCGGCTGGAGAGTCGATTATGGCACCCAGTTTGCAGTCATCTGTGAACTTGGTCAGCCACAGTCCTTCCGTGTTGGCCTGTACGTCCGAGAAATATATACCGAACAAGAGAGGTCCCAGGACTGAGCCTTGTGGGACACCACTTGTAACTGGTTTGGAGTCTGACATGGCTCCAGCAATTCTAACCATGTGGGTTCTGTCCTTGAGCCAGTTTGCAATCCATCTAGTGACATAGGGGTTTATATTTAAGCTGGTGAGCTTATCTATAATGCCCGAGTGGGGTATTGTATCGAAGGCTTTTGCGAGGTCCAGGTAGGCTGTGTGGACCACCTTCCCTCGTCAATGGCCTTGGTGACTGTTTCAAAGAAATCAACCAGGTTTAAGAGGCAGGATCTGCCCTTAACAAAACCGAACTGGGTAGGATCCAGTGTTTGTAGGTCCCCAATATCTTTATTTATGAGTTCCATGATGATCCTTTCCATAGCTTTGCAGACCAAGCTAGTCAGGCTTATGGGGCGATAGTTTCCAGGATCCGTTGAGGCACCACCTTTATGGAGAGGGACCACTGTTGCTGTACGCCACTCTTTGGTCACATATCCTGTAGTAAGGCTGAGATTGAACAGTAGTTTTATGTTTGGGTTTAGCTCTTCTTGGAGTTCATGTAGGACGCAGCCCGGGACACCATCTGGTCCCATTGATGCTGTGTTTTTTGCTTTGGAGAGGGCGGCTCTTACCTGAGCATCTGAGATGTCAGGGGGGCAGCACTCTGCTGGGATAGATATTTGCCCTTTTGGTGGGAAGGGGGGGGGAGAAGTTTGCGCTGAACGTGTCAGCTAGGATGTTGGCAATGTCTGTGGGTTCGGTGTATTTTTTGTCATTTTGGACTAATTCTGAGCATATCTGGGAATTACCACCCAGGTTCCTAACATAACTAAAGAAAGCCTTGTGATTATCCTTAGTGTCCTGTGCAATTTTTCTCTTGAAGCTGGCCTTAGACAATTTTATGTGTGCCCGTAGATTTTGCTAATACTGATCAGTGATGCCTTCCCTTTTTGGGATTTTGCTCTATCATTTAGTAGCTTCCTCCTTCTATTGTATAGTTTGTTTATGGCTGGGGTCCACCAGACAGGATGTCTGCCTTTGGAGGATTGGGTCTTGGTTTTATTTGGGATTGCATGATCCATGCATTCCTGAAGGTGTTCATAGAATGCGTTTATAAAGGATTCTGCAGTCTGGGCCGTATTTTCCACAGGCCCGGGGCTTTGAAGGATTCCACCTCAGTTTTGAGGAGTGTGAAATTTGCTTTAGAGAAGTTTTTCACTGTGGTTTTCTGGGCAGGGGGTGGGGTCGGGATGTGAATATCCAGTGAGATTAGTTTATGGTCTGATCTTACTAGTGAGGGATACACTTCTGGTCTGGAGCATAGAGTCCCCATGTTGGTGATGATCAGGTCCAGTATGTTTTCCCTCTTGTGGGAGTGGTAACAAGTTGTTCCATAGCATTTGAGTTTATAAATTCTAGGAACCTTTGGGCTAGGGTGTTGGAGCTAGAGTAATGCTCCCAGTCTATGTTTGGGTAGTTGAAGTCGCCCAGTATAATGGTGTTTGGAGAGACCTTCATATTTTCCAGTGTTCTCAGGAAGGCTGAGTGGGGTTCCTGGGTTTGGGAGGGTGGTCTGTAGCAGGCTATAAACTGGATGGCAGTTTTACCCACTGTTAGTTGCACACGGATAGTCTCTGATGCTTCGTGCTTTGCCACCAACCTGGAGGTGTGGGTATCTTTGATGAATATCGATACTCCCCCTCCTTTTGTGGTTCGGTCCAAGTTTTGGGGCCGAAAAGCATGGTATGAGGTATAACCTGGTAGTGCTGGGGTGCTCTCGGGAGCCCTGAACCAGGTTTCTGTTACTGCACAGATATCGATGTTCTCCATGCTAAGGAGAGTTTTGAGTGTGTGCATCTTGAGGTTTAGACTTCTGGCGTTGAGTAGCATTACTCTTAGTTTCTTATCCCTTGTGATACCTATGGAGGTGGGTTTGTCTTTTGAGCCTTGCCTAAAAAGGCACTATGGGGGTAGCAAGAGCCTTTGCCAATATCCGAAAGCCCAGGGGTGACAGGTGCAAGCCATCCCTAGCGAAGCATCGTGGCTTGTCGAGCATATCATCCCAAGATGACAGGCATTGGATCCCCTTTGAATGACACCAGTACTTAAGCCAGTTGTTGAAATTGATCATCTTGTCTTCATATTGTGGCATCATTCTTGGTGAGGGTAAGATGCTACTTAAGGTCAGGGTAATACCGGCCTGGGCTACATGCTCAGAGAGCTCCTTTATGTCTCTTTTCATGTAGTCCAGGGAGGTACGTCTCAGGTCATTCACTCCAGCATGGACAATGACTGAGTCATATTTGTACTTGCCTTGGAGTGACCTGAGTGCTTGTGTTATGTGGTGGATCCTAGCGCCCGACAGGCTGCTCACCGTGACCCTCTCCTTGTTCAGCCTGGTGAGCAAGACGTCAGTGTGCCTGACGATAGAGTCACCTATTACAAGTGTATCAGGTATGTTGTTTAGTCTTAAGGGCTGTGACTGTTTGGCACACTGGCTTTGTGAGATATGTGTTGCACGTGTTTTATTTTGGGGTAGCGGCTGCTTGGGTGTCTGCTTTGGAGGTCTCTGCTGCTTCGGCAGATCTTTATTTAGAGCCTCCGAGTATGTTTTTGTGTGATTATGTGTTTGGTTTGCTGTCATGGTAGGTCTATGTGAGACTGGAATTGTAGTGAGTGTGGTTTCCTTCTCTTCCTGACTGGTTATGCCAGTACTGAGTTGAGAGAGCTTAGCCTCCAGTTTGGCTATATGGTTGCATCTCTCACATATGTTGGAATTTGTTGGGAGGAGGAGAGGGTTGTCTGTGTACATGAGGCAGTTGTAACATTGCCTCAAGATTCCCAGATTCACCAGCTGGACCGGAGAGGAGATTGACAACTGACCTTTGGACATGCTAGAATAATATTGGGAATTCCTTAATAATTGAAAACCAGGGCCAGTGGGGAGTGAGGGTGTAGTGCTTTTAATTTTTAGTGCTGACTTATATAATTACTTTAATGAGCAAGTGCCAGGTAACTTAAGTGCAATGTGTTACAGGTAACTTAAATGCAAAAACGACAAACTGTAACTTTCTTTCAAGTGAAACAAGGAAATAAGTACAGTAAGCAATGCAAATATCACTAGTGATCCACAGAAGCGCTGAGAAGTCACAGATTAGGTGGAATTAGCATTCCAGGGAAATAACAAGCAAACAGACAACAAGCATATAAACAAAGCTAGATTCAGCAGGCCTGGATCTAGTCTATGCTACAGCAAACAAGGTGTACCAATTTCAGTAAGATACAGTTCAAATATTCAGGCACTATAAACCTTTAACCAGAAATTCCCAGCTCAGAAGGGCAGAGTCCAGCCTCTTCTCCCACAAGAGTGCAGACCACAAACCTTCTTAATGTAAAATAACTGGCCTGAAGCCCAAGTGCTTAAACCAGAACTAATACACTTTAAGAATAACAGACACTGGGCTCTCAATCAGCAGTTCCCAACTTAGAAGGATGAAAGCTACCTGTCCTGCCACCACAGTGCATGCCACAAACGTTCCTAATGTAAAACAACTGGTCTGAAGCCCAAGTGCTTAATCCAAAAGACTTAGAATGATAGCTACACTTTAATCAAGTTACTACCAAGCAGTAATAAATACAATTGAATACTTTAGAGAATGCCTGGATTAGTGCTCAAGTTACACAAACAAAGCTAGATCCAGCAGGCCCGAATCCAGTCTGTGCCACAGCAAACAAGGCGCACCAACTTCAGTAAGAAGCAGTTCCGATATGCATGCACTATAAGCCTTCAACCAGAAATTCCCAGCTCAGAAGGGCAGAGTCCAGCCTCTCCTCCCACAAGAGTGCAGACCATGAACCCTCTTAATGTAAAATAACTGGCCTGAAAGCCCAAGTGCTTAAACCAGAATTAATACACTTTTAGAATAACAGACACTGAGCCCTCAATCAGCAGTTCCCAACCTAGAAGGATGTAAGCTACCTGTTCTGCCACTACAGTGCAGACCACAAACCCTCTCAGTGCAAAACAACTGGTCCGAAGCCCAAATGTTTAAACCAAAAGGCTTAGAATGAGTTACACCAAGCAGTAATAAATACAATTGAGTACTTTTAAGATGATGCAAAAGTAAAAAAGTAGGTAGAAACAAAAGTAGAGTAAAAGCAGATGATTTTTTTTTTCTGAACAAGTGCTGAGATCAAAGAAACAGATTTGAGTGCTGAAACTAGAAAACTGGCTAGTTATAAGAAAAAAAAACTAAGCTAGAAGGCTTCCCTCCAACACAGAAGGGCTTGGGGGCTCAGAAGCCTACAAATAGTCTATATCACTTAACAGGAAAGGCAGGAAACAAGCTTACATTTTTTTTTTCTACATCAGGAATCTTCTTTCCCAGTTAACAGTCTATTCAGGAACTAAAACTAGATCTCTCTAGGGGCAATGTTTTCTTCCAATAATAGCTACGGCTATATTTTGGCTTATAGATTGGTTCTAGGCTATCTGCCCTTGTGGGCCATTTTAAGCCTAGCCAATTACCTAATGTAAGAATCAAACTCTGCACCTTGTGTATGTAAGGTCAGTACCTTAATCATTATACCAGCCTTTGCTGATAAGGAAAGTATCATAAAAATCTATATCACATCTTTGTGGTGGAGTCTATATCCCTATTCACTTAAAGCAAAATGTGAAATAAAATGTAAACAATACTAATGAGTTAGACTCTACATAGAGATGCGAATTTTCTCCATAATTATGCTTTGGGTCACCTACTGGTTTTAGTTAGGCCTTTGACATTATGCTTTTTGATGTTGCACTGTTACAATTAGGTGATAAATCTGAGACTGGAGCACTTTGTGCCCCACAACTTTAAAAGTCAATGATATCTCACTGTATATCATTTTTCACTATGCTTTAATTGACATTTTATAAACATCTATCCATTTTGATGTTTTGTATTTTCTACTTATGACCAACTGCTTTCTTTATTCTATTCTTGTAGTTCAAACTTTAAAAATTCAGACAAAATAAGAGCATAAAGGGAAGATAATTTTGGATGGTCTCCTTTTGGAATGTGCAATGTAACCAACTTTGTTAGTTTGAGAGCTATCATCAGAGTGTTTAACTCAATTGAATGATGTTATTAAGCATTATCATTAATGGTATCCATTTTCCAATGAAAAGGGCCTGGCTGAATGCATGGTTGAGACAAGAGTCCTCAGCTACCATCACAATTCAAACGATTCACCTTTCTAAAAGTAAGCATCTTCAGGTCATATATTTAGCTTATGTGCAGGAAGTGTCTTCAGATCATCCATTGGGGAAAAGGGGGGGGTGTTACTTTTCTTTTCAGACAGAACATCCCTGCCATGCATGTCTTAAATACTTTTCCTGTGGCTGTCAGGACTTGAGGTGGGAGGTTTGCATGCTGGGTAAGATGTTTACCTTGCACACACAAGGTGCAGGGTTTGATTCTCACATGGAGTAATTGGCTATGCGTAAAATGGCCCACAAGGCCAGTTGGCCTAGTACTAATCTATGAACCTATAAAATGATTTTAGGTGGGGTTGTGTTTGGGGTCTTTCATTATGTACACATTTTAGTTTCCTTCTAACTGCATCCTGTCAAGGGTGCCAGGATGCCTAATATTGCTCTCAGTTTATTCAAGATAGGTCCATGGTGGGGGATGCATTATTGTCTCACTGCTTCTTGAGGTATCAGCTCTATAAATATATCCTACCTTTCAGCCTTGGCCAAGTTTCTTTCCTTATGGGTTAAGGACATATGTATTGCGGCCTTCGCTCTACACAACTCTGTTTGCTAATTACTCCCCAAACTATGGCAACTTTAATAAAACTGACAGGAACTAATTAGCTCAAGACCTCCTGGGGTACTTGTTTTCTTTTGATATTATACATTGTCCTTGCTCTGATCATGAGGTCCAGATTGGCCAGTTTTCCATTATTTCCAAAATCTGCTGTCTTTTCTCATACTTATACTGAGGTTTCAGATTTTCCAGTGACTCTAGCAGCTGCTGTCCATGAGCTTTTGGAAGCCAATTGTCTTGACAACTACTCTCCATGGCTACTGTGGGATACCTACAAATGCTTTTCCTATGCCAGTCTCTACACCTAGATAAATAGTTTAAGAAAATCCAGAGCAAGCATATAATCCAATTTCATAAACAATATCATGCACTCAAGACAAAATTTGCCTTTGAAGATGCTAAGGATCTTGGTTCTCAACTTTGGCAGATTAGAACCACCACCACAAAAGACAGTATCAATATCAGAAATTAAACTGTATTAGTCTGACTCCATCTGCTGTGCTATGAAATCTACCAGCAGGTGTACAGTAGCCTAAGTCAGAAGTAGAAAGGCAGAATGCGATAGTACTCTCTGACTTCCTTAACTCAGCTGAGACTCTTGCTCTTCTACCTTTGCAGCACACTCACCCTAATTTCCAGACACTTTATTAGCTAATACAGAGCATGTCCAGCATTCTGTGATTGACCAGGTGCTTCCACACTACCTAGACTTTCTGAAAAAAAATAAAAAAAATCTGGATTTTCTCTTTACAAAGGAGGAGTTTGCAAAACTGAAAGCTTACAAAGTCCTTGGAACAAGTGGGTTACCAAAGAGTTCTTTTAATATCTCTGCCAAAGCATCATTGTTATGGTATGGAGAGCTTGCAACTCTGCCCCAGAACAGGGCATTCCACCTTCTAGTTCCCATTCCTAAATTGAGAAATGTCATTCACCAGATAAATTGTGTTCTGTATCTCTTTTAAATGTAGACTGCTAATGTTTTATGGCAATTTGGACAGCAAGGCTTTTCATGCACATACCTTCATTAGTAAATTCTGACCAAGCACTTTAGAACAAAGTTATTAGAACTACAGACTGTGTGGAGAGGATAATAGCTCTCACCAACAGTGGGCGTCCTGCTCAACATTCACAGGGAAAGCAACTGACCACATTATATGGTCATATTTCTTTGCTTTTAGAAAATTTAATCTTTCCTACTGCATATTTAAGATTTTACAAAATCTGTTTTCCCAGTTGGGGAGGTATATCATCTCATTATAAACATGCTGGTTTACACTCCACAGAAAGGTACATTCAACAACCCTGCTTTTTACTCAGATGTAATGAGTTAACACTGATGTCCTTCATGTGGTACTGCGCATGAAGTGCAGCCTCTACTGTGAGCTTCTTTCATGTAACTGTAGTTGTCTGAAAAAAACATAAATATCAAACCCATTTTAGGAATGGATGTACAACGGATCATCTGACTTACATACATTTTTAAATGGTTAGTTAAAGTAAGTTTCACGAGATGTTCAGAGAATGGAATTTTGCAGAATACAGCTAGTATAAAGTGGCAATTAACAAAAAATCATGCTATACCATGTAAGGATATAGACATTCCATGACATTTCAGTTATTGTTAATCATATATCCAGGTTGGTTGAAATTATCATAATAAGGTGGCCACCCCTATTATTCTAGCATGTTCTTCATTCATAACACAAGGGCAAAGTGCAGCTGTATTAAATATAAACCACTAAATGGGGAAACTTACAGTCGCTGTTGTTAACAAGTTTAAAATGTATAATATATATACATTCAAGCTAGAAGAGGAATATCAAGTAACTAATAATAAAACACATTTTGGTTTAGAAATAAAGAAACACTACAGTGTTCTAAATCAGGTAACAGCCAGGAAGTGAATAGTTCATCTTGATATACAGACTAAGCTCACTTATGCTTACCACTTCAAAAGTTGCTCCATTGTTTAAAGCTGATGTTTTGCATGATAATGTTTTTTGACAATTATATAACAAGACTGCTAGCATAGTTCCATTCTCTGAAGAGAAACCCTTTTAAATGTTGTATTCAGTCTTTCACTTTAATTATTACATCTTGGAGCTCTTATTAAGGTGTCTTTTAACATCTGAATAATAATTTTATCTTCTATATATTTATCACTGCTGTTTAATTATCTAAACCCAAGAGAAATGTATTATGTATGAAAATAATCCCTGTTATTCATTGCAAGTTTACTTAACAGTGGCAGAATGATCAATGTCTATTTAAATGGGCTTTGCAGTGTAAATAAATTATAAATGTGCCTACTTTGCATACCCAAGTGCAGTTTACATTGCATTCATCCAGGCAAGCTGAAAAAACATTTTAAAATAAGAAAAGAAGTAAAAGGGTTTCACCTTAATAAAAAAATCTTGGATTTACAAGGCATTTCTTTCTTTCTTTCTTTCTGGAAGACTTTAGCTAAGATGCTGCTATCATTTGTTTCTACAAAATACCAGTGATAGCAAACTAGGACAGAGTTTTTTTTTTATCTTTTGGCTTTGAATGTAAAATATTGCTGCACAAGGTTCATTGAATCAAAACTGACTTGCTTTAGTACATCTTAATGAGTGATATATGTTACAGACCCAAAGTGTATGCTTTATGTTTGAAATGCAACTTGTCTTCAGTTGTGTTATAACATTCAAGAAAAACTTAAAACTACAATACTGGTCTCATCACAAGAATTTTTGGTCCCACTGTATTGCCCCTCAACTTAATATTACCCCTCACTAACCCACTCTACACCTTACATGATTTGCCACCATATCATTAACGTTGCTGTGTATTTACTGCATTTTCCTTTATTAGTGTTATATGTGTTTAACTGTTACTGACTTTGCCTTATGGCCTGCGTTGTGGTTAAAAAGGGTGCTACAACTAGTTCACTAACCAGGTTAATAAACTGAAATAAGTACATATATACATGCACACAAGTATAAATCTTTCCCAGTAGCTAACTCTCTATCTGATGTCTTCTTCTGGACCTTAATCATATATTTAGTTCTTATTTTAATAAATTTGTTTTATATTAACGAACCTTCTCTTTGGATTGTCGTTTGGGATTAATGCTTCAGTAACACTGCTCGTATATGTGCTCTACTTGATTTTTTGCACTTGTACTCATTCGTCTGCAGCTTTGGGACTGTTTTTTCATCCTACGCTCTGGTCGGGTTTGGATTTTGGTTTTATATATATATATATATATATATATATATATATATATATATATATACATATATATATATGTACACATACACACATATATATAGTTGTATATTATATATAGGTATAGCTGTAGATCTATGTATGTATACAGACTTTTTCTAAGCAGTCTTAGAGCACATTATTCTTAATAGTTTAACAGTCTAGTACTATAGTTGTTTCAGATTTCCTTGCTACACTTCGTTTATGCATTATATTACTTCCATCTGTTGTTTTGTGTTGTAATTTGCATCCAGAGCTGAGCATGTAATTGGCCATTTGAGATCAGTGGTCTACCCCCCAACATATATAAATAAATAAACAGTAACGATTATGAACCAAGAGTCTTACAGCACATTAAGTTTCTAAGATTAAGGCATTCATTCATTAATTAGTTTTCTGATATCCTGTTTATTCTATTATGTGTCATAGTGGATCAAGAATGCATCCTGTCAACCACTGATGTAAGGTAGAGAAACATTATAGCAATAACCCACGCCTGGGTGTGGGTAATGCTAAATTTACCCACGGTTGGTGTGGTTTGGTCCCGAGGGCGAAGCCCGAGGGACCAAACAAAGCCTACCATGGGTAAATTTAGCATTACTCACACCCAGAAGTGGGTTATTGCTATTATACCATGACATTATTTAAGAAAAGAAACTGTTACTTTTCTTAAATAATGGCATAGTATAATGCCTGTTTACTGCCCTTCCGCAGATGTCTGGCATCCGGCAGTTCTGATGTACTGCGCCTGCGCAGTACATCAGAGCTGTGAGCAAAAGCAAGGAGAAAGCAAGATCTCCGTTGCTTTTTATGTCTCGCTATGTTAAATGAGTTTAACATAGCGAGACAGTTTTAAAATAAGCAACGGACATCTCCGTTGCTTATTTTAAAACTGTCTCGCTATGTTAAACTCATTTAACATAGCGAGACACTAAAAAAAAGCAACGGAGATCTTGCTTTCTCCGTTGCTTTAAAACACTGTCTCGCTATGTTAAATGGGTTTAACATAGCGAGACAGCTTTAAAATAAGCAACGGAGATCTCCGTTGCTTATTTTAAAGCTGTCTCGCTATGTTAAACCCTTTTAACATAGCGAGACAGTGTTTTAAAAAAACGAGTTATACTAATGGAAAAAAGTCCGGGCAACCGGACCTTTTTCCATTAGTATATCTCGATTTACAACGGGCACGCTGGCCAATCAGCGTGCACGTATTGGGGGGGTCATGGTATAATACTGGATAACATATTGCCCTGACACAAACCATACTTACTCACTCTGATATAAACACACAATACGTGCTATTGGGAAATTTGGAGGATCACTAATTCACCTAACTACATAACTTAGGAGTGTTGAAAGAAGCCAGGGCACTTAATAAAAACCATCATAAACATAGCATGGAGAATCTACAAAGAAGTCTCTTTAGTCAGAAATTGAACATGAGAACTATTTATTTGTTTACTGACATTAGATTACCAAGAAAGTTCAACTGGGTAGGTACCCATTTTCAGAGGAGGCCCGTTTAGAAAAGCTCCAAAGTATTACAAAAACATTTTAAGAACTATTAATTTTCACTTGTAAAACAATACAAAAACATCTACAGTTTAAATAATTATACCAAATTAGACATGATATAAAAACATTAGTTAAGAATAAATACAATTTATATGATAATGGTTTCATATTTAGAAACGTTTTAGCCAGTTTAATGAAATTAAAGGTAAGTTAGTATAATACAAAATAAAATTGCAACATGAAGTGAGAGAAAAAACAGGGTTATGGTGCATTTAGGCAGATAGTCAAGGGAGAGAAAGTGACTGAGGTAAGAAAGTGAGTGAAGGGGGGAGTAAGGAGGTGTAATGTAGGAGTAGGTACTTGTTCATATTTAGGGATGTAGTTTTTCTTAGGGTTGTAAGATACCAGTGCAAACCAATATGTTATTCTGTTATTGTACTACCCATGAATCTATGAATCAAAATTGCTTCTGATAATGAAAACTTTACCAAAAATGAGAAAATACAAAAATCACAGTCCCCCCCCATCCTCACAAGAGAAGAGACCCATGCACGTACATATGTCAGAAATATTGTTAAGTGCGAAACTGATGTGTCATTGGGAAAGTGCAAATTGTCTAATGCAATGATATTTTTACAGAAACATGAATTTGGCAGGTCACAGTTAGTAAAATGAGCTTCAGTGAATATGATCTCAACCAGTAATACGTATAATGAAGATATGCTTATCTAGTTCTTGTTTATTTGTCATGCCCAGCTTCAAAATAAATAATGTTAAATTTAAAACAATAAAAAAAAATATATGATAATTTAATATAATCTATATGGTATGTGCACATGGTCTACAATCTATCTGCTGTTCCGGGGCAGTTAATGCCTGATAGTACTGTATTACAAGCTGCAGGAATGGATTTATTCTGTTTAGGCATGAAATACAGATTTGTTAACTGGAAACCTTGCTTAGAAAGCCTGTAAGAATCATTTTTGAAATAATCTGATTAGTATGAGAGACACAGCATATAGTGAATGGTTTGATACACTAGCATTGTGATATAATATAATCAATCCTGATCAGGTTATACGTAAGCAATAATACTTGACATGGTGTGTGTTAATGTATAATTAATGTCCACCCAGGATGTAACGTCAGGCCTCTACACCCCTGGAAGGGCATTAATTGCACATTAACACAAACCCTGTTACTGCAGTTAGAGAATAGACTTTCTGTAAAATTGTGTTTTACTTATTTATTTTTTAAGTATTATATTTTTTATATATTTTTGATGTGAAATAGTTCCTCCGCCTAGTGTTTCAAACTTGCTGTAGTATATGTTAATGGTGCTGGTGGAAGCATTTTGCATCCAAAATATATCATTTAAAAATATCCAGGCATTTACTTTATTTTTTGGTCCCTTACTCCTAAAATGTTGTTGTTGTGTCTTTCAGCTTTTCCTGGTTAGGGGTCGCCACAAAGGAACTCCAGTCCGCTAATGATTGGCAGTAGATTTTTCGTGGCGAGTTGCCAGCCCTGATGCACAACTTTCAGCGAAGGTACGCCCATTCACGCATGTCTCCACACAGAAGATGATCTAGCTGAGAATCGAACAGGACAACGTCTTACTGTGAGGTAACAACGCTACCACAGCACCACCACTGCAGTACTACTGTGGTGGTGGTGCTGGGGTAGCGTTGTCACCTCACAGTAAGTCGTTGTCCTGTTCGATGCTCAGTTAAAGCGTCTTCTGTGTGGAGACATGCATGAATGGGCGTACCTTCGTTGAAGGTTGTGCGCCAGAGCTGGCAACTTGGCACATAAAAATCTACTGCCAATCATTAGCGGACTGGAGTTCCGCTGTGGCAACCCCTAACCGGGAAAAGCCGAAAGACATAACAACAACAACTCCAAAATGTTTGGTTTGTTGCCAGTCATCGGAGATTGAAGTTACTAAATAATAGCATGCTTTTGAGTTTCAGACTATTATTTTTTTTAGAAAATTCATACTAACACAAATGCTTTTAATTAAGCAAGTCTGTAATTTTATAAGAGCAGTAATTAAAATCTGTTCCTGTTTTTGAGCCTTTGTTCCCCCTTTAGATTTCTTCAGCTGAGAGGTCTAGAGCTATGCAAACATCTTCACTGTCGCTCTCACTCAGTCTCTCATGCACACCTCTGTTTCAGAAAATGTTTCTGAACACAAATCCTAATAATCAAGTCAAATATGTCCCTATTTTGATCTTTTTTCCCCAATTTATTTTTATGTTTATCCAGCTATTATAACAGTCAAAAGAGCATACCTTTAAACTATCCACATTTTTTGTCTCATTTGTTTGGTCCCAGCTTCATTAAATGTGTAATTGTCTTTCAAATCACTGGGGGCTGAAGTCATTAAATAATGGTAGACATTTGAGTTTCAGACTTCATATCCTTCAGATAAAACATGGTAATTAAATCCTGTTGCTCTAGCAACTTTCCCCAAGTTTATAAGAGCAATATTTAAAACCTTTCCTTATTTTTGGTCATTTGTCCCTCATTATTTGTGGCTCTTGTGCCAAGAGGTTAAGAGGTATGGCAAGTGGTACACAAACCTCTTAACTGATGCTGTTGTTGCAAGGCATCACTCTTACTCTTCACTCTCTCTCTCACACACACACACACACACACACACACACACACACACACACACACACTTTTTCAGTTTCATTTATTTTATACTCCCTAAACAGCAAAAGTGCTGATTAGCGAGTATAAGATAATGACTCAATTGATCTCTCACTCTCATACACGCATCCACTCTCACACACAGGCATAAACATATATGCACATTTTTTTTTTCTCTTTTTTTTTCTTTATTATTTTACACTCGCTAAACAGCAAAAGTACTGCTTAGCAAGCATAAAATAATGGTGACCGTTAGTTTTTTTTTCAGTCAGAGCTCCACGGCAGCTTGATGTGCTGCCATGAAGTGCCGGATTTGTTTTTCAGCAGGCATTACATGTACATTAATACCCTTTTAGAGAAAATTTTTTCTCCAGTCAGGGTGCTGATGTACAGTTTGCCCATTTTCTAATACAAATTAATGCATGCTGTGAAAGTCCTTATTATTTATTTAACATTTGTTAATCTGATTAAGTCCGACTTGGAACAAAGCCAATTTTTAGCAGAGGCCTGGGGAGAAACATTCTAGATGCATGTCTTTGAACATGGGAGGACATGCAGACTACACACAGAAGGCATTCCAGCGAAGAATCGAACCAGTGAACCTTTTACTGTGAGGTGACAACATTACCGCTGTGCCATCCAATTGATATGAAAGACTTCTAGTGGGTGCAAGAAGAGAAGGCCAGAAGATTGTTAGACTAGAAAATAAGAAAAAAAAGAAACAAGAGCATCCAGTAATGGTATTAAGTGCACTGCAACTGCTCTGGGTATATAAGGGACTGAAAATTCAGAAAATAATGGAAGACTACTAAAAAGAAGTAGACAGGTCAAAGCAGGATCAGAGAATGTTAGAGTGAGAAACATCATAATTATTAAAAAATAAGAAGAGGGAGGCCACTGGGAGAGGATTTAGATATCAAGAGAATTAATTAAAAGAACAGCAAAGATAAAAGTACAGTCATTAATTCAGGTTCTCAGTGAAGTGAAAGGAACTGGATATTTCTCAACTTAATTTGCTGGAGTAAGTGTGCCTCTTTTACTCAAATCAAGACAAATATGTAAGACCCAAGCAACTTCTATCATATTTCTCTTCTAAATGTGGATGCAAAGGTGCTGACCATGGTGTTGGCAGTAGGTTGGAAAGTACATTTCTAGGATAATAGAGAAATACTAAACAGGTTTTGTGAGAGGGCACATAGCTAACAGCAGCTGATGACCACTAAGGTGATTTCTCAAAAAAACAGCAACGCAAGTGAGTTAGAACAGGCCTGTGTATTTGTTTTTTTCATGACTGGAAGGCATTTGACTTTGCAGACTGTCCCTATCTTTTTGAGTTGGTAATGAGCATAGTGGTTGGGGGTTAGGGTTTATAGGTCAAATGATTGCTTTACATAGGAATCACAAAACAATGGTGTCCAGTGTTAGCCATTCTATACATACTTACTAATGAAATGCTGGCACAAAAAATTTCCAGTTTTTCAAAGACTATCCCAGGTTGGTGCAAAGTATTGTACCTGTTTGCTGATAACTGCATGTTCATTTCAAATAGGCTAGCTGTGGCACTCCCAAGGATATAGAGAATCTTCAAAAAATTTGTTGTTTCGTACTTGGGAGTTGAATTGGATGAAGACCCTTTAGTTAAGAGTGGCAGTATGGAAAGGTCTGTAGTAGATGAATCATTCATTAGGAAAGTGGGAGTGCAATATTTAGGAATTAGAATATGCAACACATGATACAGATCAATTTAAAATAACTACAAGGAGTTATATATGTAGAGAAAAATATGATAGGGAAATGAAATAAAGGTTACACCTTAAGAGGGTGCACCAGTATTACACAAATGATTGTATTATGTAAAGTGCATTAGGCGAAATCCCCCGGAAATCTCAAATAAAATGAATACAGAGAATACAAGAAGGAATACAGGAGCAATAGTAGGCTTAAGATCATAAGGACCATAAGACCTCTAGCCATATGTATCTTTAAAAGTTTGTGCCCCATTTTTCAAGCACCCTTTCAAATTAAGCAGGACTGTACATGATAGCTCTAGTATAAATCTGTGTCTACACATGCAATCAAGTGAAGGCTTAAATGTAGCTAAAGCAGTACTTTATTTGGCCTGTCGTGGTAACTTATTCCATAGGGTTGGAATACATAGAGTTAGGGACCTATTTCTCTCACAAGTCTTGTTTATTTGTTGTTGTAGATTTAGATTCCTAGTGCAGGTCTTTGTAGAGCCACTGGTTTTGTAAAGAAGTAGGAGGTCAAATAGAACTGGGTCTTTCATATGATGAAAAGCAAGACATGGGTAAGCTGCTGAGTATAAGGAGAGCCATGCTACTCTATCAGGGGCAGATGAATGACTTAAGGCCTTTAATTTTCTTGGTCAAGTATTTTTGGGGCATTTTCAGTTGAGATCACTCATTTATATATACCAAAGTGTGCACTGTATTCAGTGATGGGGCTGATGTGGGAAGAGTACAGGGGTAGTATAGGGGGATTTCCTCACCATTATGGCAGCATACTGACCCAATGATAGAAAGTTGTCCAAATAAGTGTCCAGGTCTCTTATGACAGTATCTGATGAAGAGTACTATTTATAACATGTGAGACGGGAGCAGATTTTTTGCTGAATACTACTGCACTGCACTTTTTTGTATTTACATTGAGATAATTTTCAGTCTACCAGGCTTATGAATAGTCTAGCTCTTGCTGGAACTATATAGTGGAGCTGTGTATAACAGCGTCCAGCTTTTAATCACTGGCAAATGTGGTGAACATTACTTCTGGGATATTGCATTGGATGTTTGCAAAATGTCAAACAGGAGACTGCCCAACATTGATCTCTGTGGTACTTTACTGATTACAATTTTAGATTCAGAGAGGGTATCAGCAACTTTCACAACTTGGGATCTGTTGGATACTCAGTTTGCAGTTCATCAGATATAGAAATATTCATTATGTTTGAATTATGGTTGGTTACAACATGTTCTGTTGAAGGCTCAAAGAGCCGAAAGCACTCAACTGTTCTAATAAATCTTCGGTGCTGCTTTTCTCATTCTGTGTTTTTTTTTTTTTTTTTTTTTCCTGCTTGCACTGAAGTTCAGTTTTTGTAATTATGAAGGGCTGGCATGGCTCATTTCTTCATAATGTAATACTCCATTGTTGTATCTGTGCTGACCCTTTTTTTTGCGGTTATAATAAAAAGTAATAGAATTCCAGTAGTTTGTTCACTTGTCTTGGGGTCAGATTATTATTTTTTCCCCAACAATAATTATGGAGTTTGTATGTTTTATGTTTTTTTTCCTGCATTTTGGGTTTTTCCTACTAGAAATGATCATGTGGTTATTTGTGTGAGAAACTATAATGCGATTTTAGACCTCTACTCTTCCTCCAGACCCACTAGAGTACAAGGCTGTCAATTAATGAATTACAGCTGTGGTCCTCATTGCTGCTTACCCAGGTGTGGAAGGTTTTCTTGCTAGTGTGGTGTGGCTGAATTGGTAAAGTGAATTTCTAGTAAAACATAAGATGCATTCTGCAGTGTATGCCACTATAACCAGCAACTGACGCACAACATTATGCCTTTTTTCTCGCGGTATACTTATCATTGATATGGCTTATTGGGGTGAGGTGCAGCAATGAGTTGACATTGTGTATGGCAGCACACAGAGTCTTGTAAAGAACATAGCACCACCATGGCTGTTGGTACCCTATGGGGACAGTATGCGGTTAATTCTGCAATATGTGCACGTTTTCAGTTAGTTCAGAAATGTTCAGAATGTTTAGGGATCAAAGAAATTTGATCAGCTTGCTTTATGCCTTTCTTGGCTCCTTCTCCCACAGATACTTATCACAGTGCTGTCTGTTTATAAGAAAAGACTGACAGCGAAGGTTGTGTTTTCCAAAGTTCATGGTCTGCGGACTATTTTGTGATTGAACAGCATGGTGTTATCATATGTTTAATATGTCATGAAACAGTAGCGGTGCCTAAGGAGTACAACATAAAGCATCATTACACTACAAAGCATGCAGCTAAATTTGACAACATCACTGGACAACTGAAGACAGTAAAATCCCTGAAACACAGTTTGTAACAATCAACAGTCATTTTTAAAGTTGCAAGCTCAAGTATGAAGTGCCAACAAAAGTCAGCTATTTGATTGCAGAAGTAATAGGAGGAAACCATTCTCTGGTGTAGAGTTTTTGAAAGACTGCCTCAATGTGCTTGCAGATGTGGTCTGTCCTGAGAAACAGATAGTGGGAAATCTGATCCTTTCACATCAGATGACTGCAAGAAGAGTGGAGGAGGTGTCTGCAAACATCAAAGATAATCTTTGTAGAAGACTACAACAATGTCAGTTCTTCAGCTTGGAAGTAATTGAAAGAACTGACGTTAAGGGTGTTACCCATCTGGTTATATTTGTGCGAGGAGTTAACAGGTCTTTTGATGTGATGGAAGAACTGCTGGTGGTTTGTGCAATGAAGGGCACTACAACTAGAAAGTCTGTGATGTGGATATCCCACCACTGGCAAGCAATATGTGATGTGGATATCCCACCACTGCCAACCAGTATGTGATGTGGATATCCCACAATTGCCAACCAATATGTGATGAAGCTCCACCACTGGGTCAGTAATCAAGGAGCCTCAATCCCCACCACTGGCACCTGTGGGGGACGTTCACTTGGAGGATAACAGGTACACACAGAGTATATCTAGATGCAGCTCTCTGCATCAAGTGTAATTTCCCTTAAGAGCACAGAGAGACCACAGTCAGTCCAATGCTGGTTTTCCCTCTTTCTTCATATCCCCAAGAAGACTCCCCACTGGCACAGCTATAGAGTTGAGATCTCAGCGGAGTTTTCAAGCAAATACCTCCAGCACTCTCTCTGTCCAACCAGTGCTTCATGTCTCTGCCCAAGTAGCGGACACACACACTTTTTGAGATTTTTTACACACACACACACACACACACACACACACACACACACACACACACACACACACACACACACACACACATACACTAGGCAATGACAGGTTTACTAGCTATGCCCCTGCTGCCCAGACTATAAGGCAGTTATCACTGTCACCAGAACCCCTTGCCAGCTACTTTAAGGCCCTTAATAAAGTGTGTCCAATTTTACTGTGTAATATTAATGCTAATTCAAATGGTAGTTTGACTAAGAGCAAGGCTATTAGGAGTGGTCCACACAATATCACCAAATAAATATGCAAGTACTCTCAAAACTTAAATATCTCTACAAAAATAGGCCACGATGAAAGGTTTAAATATATTTAATAATAAATAATAAAAGAACAAGAAAATACCAAGTATATATTCACAGTGACATCAGAGTTCAAATACAGGAAATGTTTAAAATAGCACTGAAGGACAGGCTCAGACAAATAAAGAAAACGAACATCTAAACTAAGTTTCACTATATTCATGACTGACTGTAAGAGAATTATACTATTCCCTAATAACTTACTTAATAGAGCAAGGTAGATAATGTGGTGAATAATTCTTCTTGTTGCCTTGTTGAATACATTACTCCATACCCCATCTTCAGGACCCATCTGCACTGGCATTGCTAACCCTACTGCAGTGCTGCACTGTCATATCATATGCCTGCAACTGTAGACTCTACCTTAGTAGCTTGACATTTTGCTGCCTGGCTCGATGTAGCCATGTTAAGGGATTGTGGTCTCTAACTACACTGAATTTCCTTCCACACAGATAAGGCTGAAGTTTCTGCAGTGCCCATACTATGACTAGACATTCCTTTTCTACAGCTGCATAGCATTCCTTGCTGGGTTGGAGCTTATGGCTGATATATACCACTTGGCGCTCTTCTCCCCTTGATGAAACCTGGCTGAGTACAGCCCCCACCCCATGGTTTGAAGTATACACCTGCACAACAAATTATTTGCTGTAATCTGGACTGGCTAACACAGGGAGTCCTCCCAAAGCTCCTTTAAGATCCTGGAATGCCTACTCACATGCTGGAGTCTACACTGCCTTATCTGGCCTGTTTTTCCTTGTCAGGTCTGTGAGAGGAGCAGCTATGGTACTATAATTGGGGACAAACTTTCTATAGTACCCCAATTGTCCCAAAGAATGCCCTCGCTTGCTTTTTGGTAACAGAGGTAGGCCATGTCTGAATGGCTTCCACTTTGGCAGGTTCTGGCCTGATCTTACCACTCCCCATTCTATGTCCCAGGTAGAAGACCACTGCCATACCCACCTGACACTTACTGGGCTTAATGGTCAACCCTACCCTCTGTAGTCTGCCCAGCCTCTCCCTGACATCCTGAATATGCTCTTGCCAGGAATGGTTATAGATACAATATCATCCAAGTAAGCAAGGTCAAAATGTTCTGCTCCTACTAGGGTACGATCTACCACCGTCTGGAAAATTTCTGGGGCATTTTTCATCCCAAAGAGCATCTTCGTGAACTCATAAATGCTGAAAGGAGTCACGAAGGCTGACCTCTGTCTAGTGTTGGGAGTCAAGGGCACCAGACAGTAGCTGTTGGTAAGAGCAATAGTGGTAAGATACTTAGGCCCTCCAAGCTGTTCTAGGGCTTCATCTGTCCTAGGCACGGGGTAAACATCTCACTCTGTGTGAATATTTAGTTTCCTGTAGTCCACACAGAACCTGGTGCTGCCATCCTTCTTTGGTGCCAGTACCACTGGGGAAACCCAGGGACTGCTGGACTCCTGGATTAACCCCATTTCCAACATTTCCTTATCTCTTCCCTATAAGAGGCCTGCTTAATAGGCCTTTGGGTTCTGTATCCACATGGTGCTGTACCAGGTGGGTACACCCTGGTTTCTTAGTGAACATGCCCCCAAACTCATATAACGCAGCTCGGATTTCCCAAACCTGAGTAGGGGATAGCTGCTTGGATATTGCTACCCCTTCCACTGAGGTGTCAGTCCAAGCCACACTGAGGAGATCAGTCATCAGATCCCCCTCAGACTCCTCCTGCCATCCACTGCAAATACTCAGTAGAAGGGTGTTAGAAAAAATGTGTATTTGAATACATGAGAAATGCTAGTTTAAAAGCAAAGTAGTATGTAATGCATTTTATTCTGTTAATCATATAGTAGTAAAATTAATTCATGTCTAAATGTGAAGTTGTTTTGAAACTGCAGTGTGGCTTGATATTGTATCTATAACTATTCCTGGCAAGAGCATGTTTAGGATGTCAGGGAGAGGCTGGGCAGACTACAGAGGGTAGGGTTGACCATTAAGCCCAGTAAGTGTCAGGTGGGTGGATCTCTGACCCTGGCAGAATGCTAGCTTAGCAAGTTTTAATGTTTATGCTTTTCACAAGTGATTATCTGCTGGGTCAGGAAATTAAATGTGTGAAATAATGAAATCTTCTGCTCTTTCCTGTTGGAATGATCTGGCCTTGTATATGTGTTACTTAGATAGCACGCAGCTGTGTGAGAAAGTGTAACAGAACAAAGACATGCATTAAAAGACTGAAGCTGCTATTGTATTCCAACTGATATGAAACCTTGAATAAGTAACTTTACAGAAAGACATTATGACTGACCAGCTGGATAGCAAGGCCGTATTTTATCTAAAGGAAAAGTTTTTTTTATTTGTACAGCATCAGCAGACTTAATGAATGTAGAATTGTAAGCTAAAGTGATGTAGATGCCCTGTGACATATCACGTCAGTAAGGTGGGCATAGCTAAATGTTAAACCTATATAAAATTGTGTGCTTCCTGTTTCATGTCAGACAAAATTCTGTACTTGTACGTTTTTTGCCTCCTGGTGTACACTAGTAAACTTCTGAATCTGAACCTCCTGTGTATTGAATTCTTAATTTTATTTAACAAAGGGCCTCTCTCTCTTGGTAAGGTTTCATCATGTTAAGATGGTACAGTTTGTGCCTCTGCTGCATGCCTAGCAGTTCTACTATGTAGTTAACATCACTGACCTTCTTTACTACTTTGAAGGGTCCCTCCAAGCAGTCTGCAGTCTATTGTGTCTGACAGGAATGAGAACCATAACCTGCTGCCCCACAGCATACTCTCTGTCTTGAGAATTCCTGTCATACAAGACCTTTTCCTGCTGTTGGGCTTCTGCCAGGTTCTGGGCCAAGCCTATGAGTTCCCTGAGCCTTGTCTTGAGGTTTTAGACATATGCCACAACAGACTCCTTGTGGGATTCACACACACCCTCCCACTCATTGCAAATCAAATCTAGAGGTCCCCTAACCCTATGCCCATACAGCAACTCAAAGGTGAGAAACTTGTGGATTGCTAGGGCACCTCTCTGTAAGCAAATAAAAGATAGGGAACATATTTGTCCTACTCCCTCTTAAACTTGTCTACAAAATGCCTGTAGAATAGTCTTTAGTGTAGAGTTTAACCTTTCCACAGAGTATTAGTCTAGGGGTGGTAAGGGTTGGTCTTTAGGTGTTTCACTGCACAGTGCTTCCACAGACAAGCCAGCAGGTCTGACATGAAATTCGCACCTCTTTCAATATTTCTTTTAGGAAACTTACCCTCCTGAAAATCTCTAACAAAGCATTTGTCACCTTTTCTGCCTCAATGGAGGACAGGGGCATCACTTCAGGGTATCTGTTAGCATAATCTACCACCACTAGGATATATTTCTTCCATGTGGAACTTTGGGTACTCAGAGGCCCCACAATAGCCATAGCTATCCTCTGAAATGGCTCCTCAATCCCAGGCAAAGACATCAAAGGATCTTTGACCTTGTCTCCTGCCTTATCTACTTTTTGGCACTGCTCACAGGTCCTGCAGTGCCCTGGTACATCCCTTATAATCCCAGTCCAATACGGGTTCTGCATAATATGTCTTTTGATATGCTTTATGCCCATATGACCTGCAAAGCGATGTCATGGGCTATGGCTAGAAGTGCCAGATGGCAGGCTCTGAGCACTACCAACTGCTGTATTCTCTCACCCTCTAGCCATCCCTCAGGGGTCCATTCCTATACAGTAACCCTTCATTCCAGTATATGGAATCCCCTTTTCCTTGAGAATCAGGTGCCTCCCTAGCTACCTCCCCTCAAGCCTTGTAATGTAGGGTCTGAGAGCTGAGCCTGTCTCAACTCTCTTTGTAACCCTTCCCAGCTTCCCTTTCACAGGAAGTCTGGTATCCTGTAACAGCTGTGCCTCACTGTCAGCTTGGGTACTACTACTCACCTCTGCACTTGCAGTCACTCTGTCCAAGGGAATATCAATACCCACCCACAGCTGTGGCTCAGCTTCTCACTGCTACTGGTTAGCTCCCTCCCTGATGTAGCCACCTCACCAGTCATGGCTTCAGGTGTGTGGTCTGTCTTGGTCCCCCCAGGCTACCAGACCCACATGCCTGTCTCCAAGCCTGACTGCATGCAACTGCATGCACACAAGGTATTGCATTATTAAAACCATTCCCTAGACATATGCAGGGATATCCTCAAAAACACCTACTTGCCTGCTTCCTTTTCCATGCTCCCAGTCAATGTGGACCCTAACCAAAGGTACTTGGAATGGGGTCCCTCTTAAAGCTCTGACTGGAGTAGACTGGCCAAGCAAGTAGTGCTTCTCTTTCACCATTGCAGGCTTCATAATGGTTAGGTCAGAGGCTGTGTCTCTCTTAGCTGTGGCCTGTTTCCTAAGATAGGATATAATCTGTTTTCATAGTTTGGTAACCTTGTTGTCTCCAGACAACTTACCACTTGCATTCTGTTGTTCCCACATGCTGGCTCCCCTACCTTTTTTCCCCGCCTTGCCTCCATGGATATCTATATGCTACATGGCCCCACTGGTTACATTTAAGACATTTAACCCTTGATCCTAGCCATGTACCTAAACAAGTGGCTTCCCCTCTTACTGGCAGACTCTGTTGGGGTGGTTTAGGCTGCCCACCATGGGTTCCCTTATATCCATGTGCAGCACTAGGTATCCCTTTCCTGTGCAGTGATGCCCTACTTTCTAGGTATACATCTCCTTTTCCCCGCAACTCATCTATGTGTTCCCAATATGCCAACTAGATTCTCATGCCCTCAGGCAAAGTGCTAAGGGCTTGTTCCCTCAATGAAAGGTCTTCCAGCCCTTCAAAAGTAGTGATCTGATACCAGCTCACCCACCTATGAAAATAAGTGTTTAACTCAGTAATATAATCACACACACTTTCATCTGCCTTGCATCTGTGCTCATGAAACAGTTTTCTATAAGCTTTGGGTGTTAACTTAAAGCATTCCAACAAACAATTTTTAACTGTATTATAATTTAAGCAATCAGTATCAGGCAATTTAGAAACAGCAGTTACATCTTTACCATGGAGTAAGAGGGTGAGGAACAGTACCCAGAGCCCTAGGTCAACATTATACTGTTTGCATACTCTTTCAAACATATGAATAAAACTATAAAATTATCACCGTCTTAGTAATGAGGAAGACGTTTACTGACCTCTATTACTTCTGGGGTATGGTTATTCCTTTTCCTGTTACCTCCATGACCCTAACGAAGAATCCGCATTTCCTTTTCATGTTGCCTCTGCCTCTCATTTTCTTCAGCTTCCAGATGTCTCAGTCTCTCTGCTGATTCTAAGTCCATTTGTTTTTCCTTTTCTTTAGCTTCTAAATGCCACAGTCTCTAGTCTGATTCTAGTTCAAAATGTTTGGCCTCCAGTTCAAGTCTTTTTAATTCCAGACAGATCTTTAAGTCTTCTGAGGAAAGGTTGTACTGTCCATTTTCTGAAAGTTGTACATCCCAAAGGCCAGTCTGGTTGTCTTCCTGGTTGCTGGTCTGTGATGCAGCTGTGATTAAGGCTGCAATAATTTCCACTTTTAGTCAGGTTGCCATGCACCAGTCCTCTTGCTTGGCACATCTCATCCAATTGCCTCCTTGTCCGCTTGCCATAATCCTACGCTGACATTCTTGCCTGCTCTCCCTGACTAACTTAGCTAACAAAAAATAAATAAAACTATTGTGATATAAAACTCTTAATGTCTACTGTGTGGCTGCTTGAGAGTAGAAACACCTTCTTTAGTGACAACTGCTTACAGGCTACAGAAGTTCAGTATCCCATCACTGCCACCAATATGTGATGTGGAATCCCACAACTGCCAACCAATATGTGATGTAGATATCCAACCAAAATGTGATGTGGATATCCCACCACTGCCAACCAAAATGTAATGTGGATATCCCACCACTGCCAACCAATATATGATGTGGATATCCCACCACCGTCAGCCAATATGTAACGACCCAACACTTCATGGCCAGTAATCAAAGAACCTCAGTCCTCACCACTGGCACCTGTGGGGGATGTTCACTTGAAGGATAACAGGTACTCACACAGTATTTCCAGATGCTGCTCTCTGAATCAAGTGCAATTACCCTTAAGAGCACACAGAGACCACAGTCAGTCTGCAGCTGGTTTGTCTCTCTTTCTCCAGATCCCCAAGAAGACTCCCCACTGGCACAGCAATAGAGTTGAGATATCAGCTGAGTGTCAAAGCCAACACCTCCAGCACTGTCTCTGTTCAACCAGTGCTTTGTGTCCCTGCCCAAGTATATGACACACACGCACTCTTTGAGATTTGTTTTACATGCACACACACCTGGGAAAGGCTGGCACAGATTTATTAGCTATGCCCCCTTCTGCCCAGACTGGTAAGTTAGCTGTCACTGCCACCAAAATTCCTAACCAGCTACTTTAAGGCCCTTAACAAAGGATGTCCAATTTTACTGTGTAACATTAATACAAACACAGTGTCTCCAAATAAATATGCAAGTTCATAGGTTCATAGCTAGGTACTAGGCTATCAGCCCAGGGGCCTATATAAGCCTAGCCAAAAAGGTTCCCTGGCTTTCGCCACTGAAAAAAATTATATCCTGTGCCCCTGTCATGCAGTGCCACAGAAGTGATCCCTGGGGTGAATTTTCTATTTCCCATCCAGTCGTCAAGATTTTTCTTAAAGAGGGCCAATGAGGAGCTTTGCTTGACATGAAATGGTAGTTTGTTCCAGAGTATGGGAAGTCTCTGGGACAGGAATCTATCCCTCCAGCATGTTCTGTTTATTGTAGTGACAAGGTTTAGGTCCCTGGAGCATGTGGTTCGGAGAGATTGGGATTTCTTTAAGTATAGCATGTCCAACAGCTCTGGATTTGACATAGCGTTGTATGTTAGGCAGAGATTGCCTCTGAGTAGGTGATATGCCACAGAGTAGAGCTGGAGTTTTTTGAGACAGTCTGTATATGGCATCTGTTTGAGGCTAGTAATCCTCTTAGTGATGTATTTCTATGGCCTTTCTGATTGTTGTAGGTTTCTTGTGAAATACATGCCAAATGGGTATTCTCAACTGAGGCATTGTGCTCTCAAAACTTAAATATCTCTACAAAGATCCAGCCATAATGAAAAGTTTAAATACATGTAATAATAAATAATAAAAAAACAAGAAAACACCAAGTATATATTCACAGTGACATCAGAGTTCAATTCACAAGAAATATTAAAAACAACATTGAAGGACAGGCTCAGATGATGCGATGAATGGTTCTTCTTGTAGTCAGGCCCAAGACAGAATACAGAATGCTTGGTCTTACTAAAAGACTTCTCAAAATAATTTCTAAAATATTACCTCTGGGATAGCTTGCAGAAGGACCTTACTTTTAGTCATCTGACTCTGTTTCCCACAGTATCACCAACCATGGAAACTACAAGGATTTTAACACTTACATTTTAAAAATACACACACAGGAGCTTTTCTCAGATCTGTTGAGCTTCTGGAGGTTATAAAACAATTAAACACTTCCACTCTTTCTGAGTGGCAATTAGTTCACAACAAAATCAATGCAGAAAGCTTCCTAGTACAGACCTTATGTCTCTGACTGCCTTGAAAACTTTTGGTGATAACATCTTTATGGCCTAGTCCATAAAGTGCTTTAATTTCAGATATTTTTTAAGTTTGCTGGACTGAGGTTAACCCTCCAGTTTCATCTGTTAAAACATAAATGTTTAAACAGTTACAATAGTGCATGCACATTTCTGTTCTCTCTAGTAGGACACACTGTGGATACATTTTAAACACAAACACTTTACAAATACTTTCTCAACACAAACATCTGTACAAGTCAGTTTGATATACACATGACATACAGTTCTAATACATTTGTAACACACGTGTATTGTATAAGTCAGTTTGATATTCACAAATGACATATAATTATTTACAAAATTCCAGCTAGCTGTGCTGGCAGTACCTCCTTTCATCACAAAGTTGATGCCACGGGAACTCATTGCACATCACTGCATAACCCATCAAGAGAATCTGTGTGACAAAAAGACTTGAAATGAAAGAGGTCATGTAAAAGGTAATTTCAACTGTTAACTTTATAAGATCAAGGGATCTAAATCATAGGCAGTTTAAAGCCTTTTTTGATGAAGTTGATGCCCAGCATGATGATATGTTGATATGATTTACTTCTGTTAGGTTCAGTGGTTGAGCAAGGCAACAGCTTTAGGCAATTTTTTGGTTATTGTGTGAGGAAATAAAATCCTTCATGACCAATAAAGGAAAAGATACCATAATTTTAAAAGAATATTCATGGTTAAATGACCTTGCTTTTCATGTAGACATTCTCAAATCATTAGTCAACTTAAATATGAAGCTATAGGGGAAGGATCAAATGGTTAATAGACTGTATGGATTTGTAATCACATCGATTCAAAAGCTGGAACTGCAGCAAATGCATTTGTCAAAGTAGAAAGTGACCCATTTCTTAACCTTAAGCACAAGACCTGCTGATACAGTCAACTACACAAAATACTCTACAGTAAAGCTCATTGAAGAGTACAAACATATGTTTGCAGGCTTTTGGAAGCATGGTAATTATTTGAAGATTTTTCAAGACACATTTCCAGTTGATCCCAGCAGTAATCCTGATACCATGCAGTTAGAACTCATTGAGCTTCAGAACAACAATGATTTAAAGAAAACCTTCACAGAGTCTGGTCTCTTCAATTTCTACAGCAAATATATTTCTGCAGAAATAAATCCAAATGTCACAGAAAATGCAATTAAGTTTACTGCATTCTAGGGGAGCATACAGTGTTGTGAACAGTTTTGCTCCAGAATGAAGAGCATGAAACAAAAAAATTAGATCTGTTATCATAGATGCACATCTGGCAGATATACTTTGCATTGCCGATTCAATGGTTGGTGCAGACATAGACTAATTGTGTAAAACAAACAATGCCAAACATCTCATTAACTGTAATTTTGTGAGTCACACCTCAACTGTTTTTACTGTCTTGACATTTGTTATAGGCTTTTTTGTTAATCCAGATGAAGTTTTACCAAACACTGGATGTTTGTGCAATGAAGGACAATGTAACAGGAAAGGATGTTTTTGACCAAATGAAACAGGTGTTGGAGAAAATAAAGCTCAGCAAAGCAAAACTCTGTAGGGTCACAACTGATGGGGCTCCATCCTTGACAGTGAAGCAAAGTGGATTTGTAATTTTAATGAAGTCAGTTCCACAGAAACTCATGGCACATAACAGCTTACTTCACAAAAGAATCCTGTAAGCCAAAACAATTGAAATGAATGAGGTCCTGGAAAAGATCATTGCAGCTGTTAACTTTTAAGATCAACGGGCTAAATGCAGCACAGTATTACTGTGTATTTAATTTGTCAGACTATAGTTGTCCCGAAGGAGTTCCACATAAGGCAGCATTACCCTTTAAAGTATGTAGCTAAATTTGAAAGCATCACTGGATGACTGAAGTAGGACAAAGTAAAAGCCCTGAACAAGGTTTTAACAGACCTCATTTTTCAAAGTCAAGATCTTGAATACTGAAATGCAAAAAAAGTCACTATTTACTGAATAAAGCCTTTCTTGAAGAACAGGTGTACAGCATGATGTGATTTAGTTCTGTTAAGTTTGGCAGTTGAGCAAGGCTTCAACATTGTGAAAGTCCATAATGACCCAAATCATTTTAGTTACATAAAAATGCTTAAGGATCAGAGGAAGCTGGTTAAGCTTGACTTTTGCCATTCTTGGTTCCTTCTCCTACAGATACTTATCACAATCTTATTTGCTTGTAAGAAAAAAATAACAGCGAAGGTCATGTTTTCAGAAGTTTATGGTCTGGGGATGATTTTGTGATTGAACAAGCTTGGTGATATTGTGTGTTTAATTTGTCAATAAACTACTGCTGTCCTGAAGGAGTACAACATAAAACTTCATTACATTACAAGGCATGTATAATAGTTATTGCATAAGGAAATGAAATAAAATCTTCATGTGTGACAAGGGAAAAGATGCCACATTTTTAAAAGACGGTCTGTAGTTAAATGGCCTTGCTTTTCTTGTAGGCATCACCACACTGTTAGACAACTTAAATACAAAGCTACAGGGGAAGGATCAATTGATTAACGGACTGTATAAACATGTACTCACAGCAGTTGTCCAGAATGAACAATGTGTAAAACAGATTGACAACGGTTATCAAAGATGCGCATCTGGCAGATACTACCATAGAAGCAATATCAGCTGAGGGAAAGGGGCCACATGTGTACGTATCACCTGCACAAATCACTGGTATGGGTCATATATGCAGACATAAGAATTGTGGAAATTGCCTGGATTGTGTATGGATAACTGGTAAATCCTTTTCATTGCACACTACTTAGCAACTGATGAAATGAAAGCCTTGTTTATTAATATACTAGATACCATGTGGTGTAGGTAAAGCCTTAATAACCATGTTGGTGCAGCCAATTGCCCACAGAACTTCAGTGGAAATGGACTATGTCATAGAATGCCTACATAATGGTATTTCTCTTCCCTGGTATCTGTATGCACTTCTACATCCTGCGGCATTACATCAAAGAACTGGTACAAGATGTATGAGACAGATGCTTGCAACCTCCTACTGCACCCCCTGTCATATGCAGAAAAATCCTTATAGGGGAAAGTCAATAATACACATATCTAAATGTCCACTGAGATAGACATTCCACTCTTCCTGTGTGAGTCCATGTGAGGACAGCACATGTCTATAAGTGGCTGTATGGTATCTCTGTTCATATAGTAGCAGTTAAATTTCTACTTGTTATGGAGGAGATGGTAGACCAGCCACTGTTGCACCCATTTGCAATGTCAAGGGCATCAATGTTCAATGCTTTGTCCACTGGTTGCAACAGTGGTCATTAGCAAGTCCAGTTCAGCAATAACACGTGGTACTCCTAGCATCTTAATGCATAAAGGAATCCTGATTATTGACAAATCATTGACAAATCATGTTGTTTAGAACAGCTGATTGTCACAGCTTCTCATGCCATCTTTATCGATGTCTGAACCACTCTGCCACCTTTAATTTTGTCATTGCTTACAAGATGGTTCTCATTTCCATAATGCCCTTTCATTTGTTTGTCATTTTATGAAATGTACCTGTGATGCATACCAAACAATTTTTGTCCCTCCCTGTGTATCATCACTCACCATTTTTTTTGTATATTGCATTTCAGAAAAGCTTCCTATGTTTTATAACCTTTCACATTTCATTATAGAACTCACAGATGATAAGCCTAACACTGCTCTTCTACCCTCAGGGAGACCAGTGCAGTATACCTCTGAACTTTACGCCACCTCTTTAGCTGCTACAAATATCCTATGAACCTATTCCTGTTTTTGGGTGGGAGGTTGGCAAAATGGTTAAGGTATTTACCTTGCCGACACAAAGTGCAGGATTTGATTCTCACATGGGGTAACTGGCTATGCTTAAAATGGCCCACAAGGACAGTTAGCCTAGTACTAACCTATGAACCTATAATGTTATTGTTGCCATGGCATTTTAGAGGTAAACAAAATATATATATATATTTTGTGTAATATGTAGGACTTTGCTTCTGATCAAATTACATCTTCTTAGTGAAGTATTCTAGGGCAGTACTGTGCTCTGAATACTTAATATAACTTCATAACAACACTCCAGAAATATCAGGTATAATGCAAAGTGTCAGACTGCACAAGTGGCTATCTCTGAGCATATGCATTTAGTGTCTATTTCTAAAAGGCCATATCACATCAAACTTTGAGATTTCATTATGAAATATTCATGGAGAAATATCGGGATGATCATCAGCAACAAAAATATAAATTATTCCTATGCTAACCTTGGGAATTTCAGTGCTACCCTGTCAATGAATTTGACTACACTGTGTTGCTCAAGCATTTGGCTTATTAACTGTGACAGGTCACAAATGTGGAGTTTACATATTTTACTTCTGATAGAATGATAACTCAATAAAGAAATATTATAGACCATAATTGTACTCAAACTGCTAAGCAGACATTCATCACAGTGCCTACAATGAAGACCATGCATAATATAAAATGTCAGACTGCAGTATTAACTGCTTGTGAACTAAGGCCAGTGGTGCCCATCTGTGAAAGGCTACACATACATCCTTTATTAAAGGTTTATTATGATACTTTCATGTAGTAAAAATAATGTGTTTTGCTATAAAGTACACATAAGATTGCAATTCCATCCGCAAACACATTTCAGCACACATCTGAACATACCCCTAACGTTTAATCCTTTTGAAATTGTGATATTGTATTCACATCAAGTAACAACTAAAAAATATGTTTCATCTGAAATATGTGGAGTTTTTACTTCAGGTGTATTGACAATGTAGCACAGAGTACTCTAGGCCTTTACTTGTACTCTGCATATTGAGCAGATGTTCAGAACAACACTCCTAAACTGTGCCTGAAAGAGGTCCTCTGTGATTACTGCACTAACCGGTCAGCAAATTTAAATAAATAAATACATAGCAAGATATTAAAAAATACAACATTTCAAACTGTGCCATTGAACACTTCTAAACATATAGGTGATGTGCCCATATACAAAATGCCACATCTCTGTCTCTCTTTGAGGTTTTCTTATTAAAAAATCTTTCAGATATTAACTACAAGATAATCAGATATAAGGATATCATAGGATTCCGATTTTACCTTTAAAAGTTCCAGCAAAGCCGTTTGTTAAATTTGACCTCAATAAATTGGCATGTTAACTATTACACCATGCAATATATACATACAGTACATGTGTGTGTGTGTGTGTGTGTGTGTGTTAAACCACATAACATAGACAACCTTCTGCTCATGCTCTGAGGATAGTTCTTAGAACTTGCAATATAAAAAAACAGTGTTTTTGCAGGGGGAGGCACAGCTCCCCACACACTCTGCTAATTATGTGTATCTATATCTATATTTATGTATACTAACTCAAAACTTGCCCAATACCTAGGGAAGGGGAATATTCTTCTTCCATTGGGATTATCCTTTCTGATACAAATGCTGACTATCTGCATTGTTGACGAAAGTAGGACAAAAATACAGAGGTCAATCATAGCCTTGCTTGAACAGTCTCACAGGACCATATATATATATATATATATATAGAGAGAGAGAGAGAGAGAGAGAGAGAGAGATTAGATATCATGTCTCTCTCTCCCTCTCTCTGTCTCTCTCTCTCTATATATATATATATATATATATATATATATATATATATATATATATATATATATATACATATACACACATATATATATATATATATATATATATACACACACATACACACATACACACATACACACACACACACACACACACACACACACACACACACACACACACACACACACACACACACACACACACACACACACACCACCCTCTCTCTCTCTCTCTGGTAAAATATAAAGGATTTTATCTTCTGATATAATGAAAACTCAGTGAAGAAGTATTGAAGTATTCTAGGCTATTATTGTACTCATCATGCTAATCAGAAATTCAGTCCAAAGACCTACAATGAACATCAAGAATAATGAAAAGTGTCAGACTGAGCAGTCAAGGCATATTAACTAAGGCCACAAGTCCCTGCCTCTGAAAACTATATCATGGCTCTGCTTGAAATGTCATTGGAAAATTTTAATGTAATAACAACAAGGTGTTCAGCTAAAAAAACACACCAAAGACTGCGGTTCTAATGTCAAAGCATCCAGTGCAACACACCTTGAATTTGACCCTACAGCTTTGACATTCCGAGGCATGGCATTCTTTCTGATTCATTCTGATGCAATATATGTGGTTATTTACTTATTGACATGTTAATTATTGGGAAGGTCAGATTGATTGGATGCCCATTTTTAGAGGAGGCCGGGAAGAATAGCTAATGACAACTCACTAAAGAAGTATTGTGCTCCTCTTACTGAGAAAAAGTTCAACTTAACACTTCTGTTATAAATAAACCAGGTATAATGCAAAATGTCAAACTATGGCAGTCATCACCTCTAAACCTGCCAATGTAGCAAATGACGAAAATGGAATATACAGTTAGATAGATAGATAGATAGATAGATAGATAGATAGATAGATAGATAGATAGAGATATATCGATATATATTCAGGTACAATATAAAAGATTTCCCTTCTGATGTTATGACAGCTCAACAAAAAGCAAAACGTATGCTAGGGTATTATTGTACTCAGTGTACAAAGATGAAGGTCATTGCATCACCCACAATGAGAACTGTATATGATGTAAAATGTTAAATTGTGTCAGTAAAACCACACAAACTAAAGCTTCTGGCACCTGTCTATGAAAAGCCATATCTACATCTCACTTTGAGATTTCATTAATAAATGTGAAGGTATTAACATCAGTGTGTTTAAATATAAAACAAACCTAAGATTGCAGTGCTATCCTCAGTATTTCCAGTGCAGTATGCCTCTGAATTGGAACGCTCATCTGTAGCTGCCCGAAGGCGTGTATTGTAACACTGGCATGTTGAAATATATGCATAAATCAAATCAGGAAATGCATAGTTAAAACCATTATACTATGTTGTATTCTGAGGTGAAGTTCAAAGCAGCAATCACAACAGAAATGGGGTGACATACTAAGGCATTAAATATCTTGCATTATACAATGACTGGCATTTAATATTCAAAAACGAGCATGCTGATTGGCCAGGCCAACCAGAATGCCCATTGTAAATACGAGAATATACTAACGGAAAAAGGTCCGGTCGCCAAGACTTTTTCCGTTAGTATATCTCCTGATTTTTTTGTACTCTGCAGAGGTAGCAACGGAGAAAGAAAGATCTCCGTTGCTTTTTTTAAAGATATCTCGCTATCAGGGCCAGTGTTAGCATTTTGGGGGCCCCCAGCAAATGTCAAGTTGGGGGGACCCTAGGCACTTCAGTATAAGTATCATCCTGTCAATGTCACACCTCCTAAGAAACGTTTTAGTTTGTACTGCAAACCTTTAGGAGTAGTACGCACAGACAGACCATAGCTACAAGCTGTTACATTACAACAGGCCGATATACCACACTTTGTTGACCTGTCTAACAAAGGGACACTTACAGTTACTGGCATTTAGTTGCAACAAAGATACATTACAACAACTATATGTGCAGGTCTGGACTTAAATAAAGTGATGACTAGGCCTACTGTTTCAACACCTCCTGCACTTCCTCCAGTCCTCTCCACTACCCCCCCCCCCTTGGGTTCCCCATACCATGCACATTACTTTTTTCTTCTTTTTCTTACATTTTGCCTTACTCTCAGCTTTTTCAAGAAGCCATAACTTTCTATATGCTCTGAACTGCATTGTAAAGTTTTTTTTTTCTTTTTACACAAATTTTCGTCCAGTAATGGCTTGAACACAAATTATTATTAGGGAAATAAATTCACTGTTGCTGTTCAGCTTTAGTTTTCTTTGCATTCTTTCAGCACACATTTCCTGACCAAGACAGCACAGTAATAACCATTTGGGAAATAACTCAACTGAGCTGGTGGCCCCAAAGCCATAAGGGTTATATATGTGCCCTGGGATGCATTTTAGAGGATTTTCTCAGCATTTTACTCCAATGGTGGCCTAAACAAAAATCATGGGAAAAAAAAGAATTTCAGTCTTATTTTTTTCTTTCAAGGAAGACATAAGTTGCGCCCAAGGCTTAACGTTAAAAGCTGAAAAATAGCAACTCACAATAAACTAGCAAGCCAGTTGTGGGACTACATAGGTATTATCAGGGAATATTGCCTCCTTCCCTAACCCCCCACAAAAGACAGCCACTGCCTATACATCCCTCTGGTGTTAGACTAGGATGAAAGCAGAGGTTTAAATTGCCTTAGCCATATATTTCAAGTGATTGCTGATATATGTATACATAGTATGCTTCCTCACCCCTAACCCTCAAAGTCAGCCCCATGTATATATGCCTGATGTGTGATTGCGAGAATGATTTCAGTAATATACTCTAATTTGCTGGTCCTAGACAGTATACCACCCCTACACAAGCTATAGTAACCTTCTTTTTACACTTTTGAGGTCTGTGAGAAAAGTAGATAAACAATGACCACACTGTCTTCAGCTCAATCACAAGCTATAATGACTTCATGTGCACACCTCTAAAGTTTCGCTGTGATGAAAGTTAAAGTTGTAATAACCACACAATCCCCAGACCCCCATAACCTACAGCAGCTTTCTGTACACACATGTTTGAGCAGGGCTTGTTTTTGAATGGGTGTGGTTGAAACCAGAGGCTATTATTAGCTTTAACCTAAAAGCGTCATATCTCAGCATTGTTCAGGTTAAACAGCTCAGTCAGAAAATTGATACATTTTGTCCTCATTTTTCTTCAACCAGTAATAGCTTTTGTGGGTGTCCCCACAGAGTCAAGGATAATTAAGGGAGCCCCTAGTATCCATTTATACAGTCTGGTGAGTGGGGGCCACCAGACTCCAAGAAGATCTAAGTGTCTGAATGTTCTGTGATATAACTTATGTCTTACTTTTGAAATATTTTTACTGATACCCAGAAGAATAATGTCTGTGTCCTGGCATTACTGGGTGCATGCACAGACAAAAATCTGTGATATTTTTTACACACACACAATCATAAGCCACAACAGTCCTAGTTTTGTAGTTATTTCAAGAAATAGCAATATATTGTGCAACACTGGTACTGCCATACCCGATCAGTGACTGCTGTTTAGCAGTCGTCAAATAGCAGCAGGGGTAAGTCACTTATTTACCTCACTGGGCAGTAATGCATACCTGTCACTGTCCCTGATTTCACAGACCTTCCCTGATTTTGTTCATACTTTTGTTTTCTCCTGCACAAAAAGTTTGATTTGCTGGTAAATCATTCAAGATTACAAACAATCAATCCAGACATTTGAGTTTTATACTTATTGTCCAAAAATACGTGTTGATGCAAAAGGTGTTATTCTACTAACTTTTTAAGTGCATTAGACTAATATTTAAAATGTAGTCCTGATTTTGCGCCTTTATTCTATGATTTTTGGGATTGCACTTAATTCTTAAGCAAAGAAATTAAGTTATACAATCTGGTGTTATGCTTGTATTTATAAAACTCCCTGAAAGAGAAAACCATCCCTGGTGATCAGAAGTATCAGCTCTTCTTAAAATCCAATATTTGCACCAAGATAAGTCACTCTGGGCTGCTGATCTCTCTAGTGCTTACCTTGCTCATGTTCATTATCAATTTCATCCCAACAGGGTCACATCACAGCCCTGTACAGGTTAAAGAGCATAATTAGTAAATTAATACTTTTTTTTCCTCATTTTCCCAATCAGCAGCAGCTTTTATGGGGCCCCCCACACAGTCAAGGATGATTAAGGGGGACTCCCTGCAGCCATGGGTATAGCAGGGACCTAAAGCTGGCTACGTAGTTAGTTTTAGTGGAGAAAATGTACAACAGCAGGATTTAACTAAGACATGGGCACTATGCCAGTAGTAAAATATTTAATGAGTTCTGATGCCTGTTACTTGACAAAACACTGTTACTACACCCAGAAATATCTTTGAATTTTAAAGGAGGTAAAAATAAGAGTTATTATCCATGTGGTTTATTAAGTATACAATAATGCTTTACTAGCTTTTGTTGCTTTGACAGGCATGTAACAAAATATCAGGATAAGATAACTTGCTGTGGTTGGGGGCCCTCAGGGAACAGGGGGCCCCCAGCGACTGCAGGGGTCACTGGTGCCTTAAGCCGGCTATGCTCACTATGTTTTACAAGTTGAAGAACTCGTATAACATAGGAAGATATCTTAAAAAAAGCAACAAAGATCTTCCTTTCTCCATTGCTACCTCGACACAGCACTGATGTACTGCGTAAGCATGGGAACTCAAGTCCCTTACGCATGCGCAGTACATCAGAAATGCCCCAGGATACTGAAAACTGTGGAAGGGCAGCATGGAGGCATTATACAATGGCATTATTTAAGAAATGTAAGTATTTTTTCCCTTAAATAATGTCATTGTATAATAGCAATAACCCACGGCTGGGTGTGGGCAATGCTGAATTTACCCACGGTTGGCTTTGTTTGGTCACTCTGGCTTCACCCTCGTGACGAAACCACACCAACCATGGGTAAATCCAGCATTTCCCACACCCAGCCGTGGGTTATTGCTTAAATATATTGATGCAGTGCCTGTCTACAAAAGACTATATTTCAGGGGGGTATGGCCAAGATGCGCTCTAGATAACAGCAGTTCTTCTCAACTTTGTCACTTCAATTTTTTTATGACAGGAATTTTTGTTAAATTATCCTAAGAAGATTTTTTTTATACACTAATAAAAATTTCTAAACATATCGTAGGATAGTATCTTAAATTTTTTATGAATTCTTGATTTTTTCCTGTCAGAATTACACTTGATCATTTTCCCTCATCACTGGACTTCAGAATGAGCTTCCCTAAAGCTAACCATCAAGAAACTGCTCTCAAAAAGGAATTACAGTCCTTGCTTTCTAATATTTAGGGGTTGTTAGTGAAAATTGACAAAATGGACTTAAAACTGGACAATTTTAAGGAGAAATGCTCCAAACAGATGGAAACTATACATGAGGATCTCCAGCAACAGAAAACACAAATTACTGGAATTGCGCAAGCACTGAATGATATGGACGGCAGACTAAAGGAAGGAGAAAACAACACAGAATTCTTATTAAAACAGAACACTATACTACAATCAAAAATTGATGACTTAGGAAACAGGTCACGTAGAAATAATATTAGAATCTTTGGTTTGCCAGACAATATTGAAGATAACAACTTGGCTGCATGATGTACTTGATCTCCCTGAAGCTTTATCTCATGGCATTGAAAGACCCCACAGATCATTAGTGCCATCCAAAACCAGTAAGAGCAACTCGACTAAATCTGTGATTGTAAGATTTCTCTCATCCCATGACAAAGAAATGATCCTTAAAACAGCTTGGGCTAAGGCTCCCATTAAAATGATAGATTTATTATTCACTTTGACAATGAGTATTCACCGATGGTCATAGCTAAAAGGAAGCTCTTTTTGCCTTTAGTTAAAGAATTGAAAATGAGTCAAATACAAACCGATCTGTTGTTTCTGGCAAGACTGAAAATATTTCTGCAAGAGGGTCCAAAATCTTTAAAGACTTTGATGCTGCTTTCACATTTATTAGAGCAAATAAAATTCTTGACAAAATTGAAGAAATGGAATGGGCTAACATAAGTCAAAAAGACTAGCTGATAATGGTACATAGAAAACTTCTGATAAGAAAAACAAGTTAAAAATGAATAGTTATTTTTTCCCCATTACTGTGTACAGGTTTTAAATTGTTTATAGAGAATATTGAAGGATTCCACTGCTGATTCCCATATGTGGAGTTTTATTTGTGGACATGAAACCTGTCAGGCGAACTTAATAAGATGATGTACTGTTTATATATAGTAAATCTCTGCTCTAGGGGGAAAATGAGTATCTTACAAAAAAGGAATGTTTAAATTATTTGTTAGGCTGATCATTTATTATACTGGTCCTCTTATATCATTGTTTTGCATTTGGCATAGTAATCGTTGTATTTTATATAATGGTTAGTTGTAAAATATACTTATTCATATAAGCGGTTGTTGACAGACTTAATTTTGCGGCTTGAAAGTCCCTGGCTCTCCACGAGCTTTAATTAAAAGCACAAGATGCTTCTCCCAAAAAAAAATGGTAAAATCATTCACACTTTTCCACTGGAATTGGTTGGTCTGCTTTTTTCTTCGTTTTTGAGCTTGGCGGAGCTTGTCTTGAGCCATCCGGATGCTGGACAGCTCATTCAGGCTTCATCGTCATGTGAACTGACTTTCTGTGAACCTTGAACTTTGAACTGATGCCCTTTCAACAGGAAAGAATGTTACACTGCTGTTAGAAGCCCCAAAAGGATTAAAGCATAATAAAAGGACTGGTAAAGCTCAGTTATGCACAGTAAATACTTTTTTCTTCTTATTTATTTATTTACTTAATTTACTTTCAGGGAGCAGGTCTTATATATTTAGAAATGAGCGATGCACTATTATTATCACATCTAGTTGGATAGGCATATAAAAATGCATGAGTATGTTTGCCTTTCAGAGAGAGAGGAAGTGTGTTAATGTTAATCTATTCTAGGACAATATTCCCTTAAACCATTCCCTGACTATTAATATTATCTTGGATAGAACACTTCTTATTTCAGCCTGATCTTTAAGTGTGTATGTGTGTGTGTGTGTGAGTGTAAGTACGCGTGTGTGTGATATGTGTGCTGAATTTGGAGATCAGTGGTCTGCAGTCTGCAGAGGTTGCCTGAGTGTTTTTCAGTGGTGGTCCAAGCTGTCATTTTGGTTCTGTTTTTGTATTAAACAGTGTTCTGTAAAATAATATAATAAAATGCATGAGTGCCTAAATATTATGGTTCGTGTGTGTTTTTGTGTGCGTATGTGTGTGTGTGTGATCTGTGTGGTGAATTTGGAGATCTGTGGTCTGCAGGCTACAGAGATTACTCAAGTATTTCTCAATGGGGGTTCAGGCTGTCATTTCAATTCCATTCTGTGGGTCTTCCTATTGAATGGTGTTTTGTGGTATAGTGTAATAGAAATACATGTGTGTTTGGATACCACAGTGGTGTGCATCTTGTTCTTGAAGACACTGTCTGGGAAATGTTGAAGTTGTTGACATAGAGTGAGGCACTTTTACGGTACGACATTTTGCACACCCCTTCCTGTTAAAGCTGATATCGCTTCAATTCATACTTCATTCACTCATATCTCATATATTTATTTAATGAGTGCTTTTACAAGACTTTCAGACTATATTTTCACTTACATTTGACTTCAGTCTAACTATGCCATTTTAATTGTATGCCACATTTGGTATATTCACAGACATATCTTATATCTCATGAATAAGTATATATGAGGACATGTCATAGGAAGTTATCAAATGCTTCGTGTATGTTGGGAAGGGGTAGTCAAAGATAATATAGGTATGTTTGTCTGTATTATGTCTATTGATCAAACTCACTCACACATACAACATAAATGCACATTTTATACTCATGCACTCAAAAAAAATTATATACATAATCTATGCATGTAGAGCACACATACAATTTACACATACATTTCAAGCATAGAGATACTTTTTTAAGTATATATAAAGTTTGATTCCTTCTCCCTTTTTTTTTTAGCAGTATTATACATGGATCTACATAATAAGTATGTTTCAAACCAAAAAACATCAAACAGAAAACCCTAATTGGTAAAAACATCAAAACACGAGCGGAGTTCCCCAACACAAATTTATTATGGTGAACTGAGCTCCAAATAACAGCTTTCATCCAGGAGAATAGCTAACCAGCCTTATATGTGGCCCATTCTACTGCAGAACAGGCTCATCGCACATGACTTTTGAAGTCTATTCAAACCTGATTTTGCTATAATATTTGAGGGCTGGGCTTTTTTCTTTTAAAAGGGAAGAAAAGAGAAGGAAAACAAAAGGAAAGGAAAAATAAATAAAGGAAAACAGTTTGTGATTTCATTTTTGTCCCCTAACCGGGAAAAGCCGAAAGTCACAACAACAACAACAACATTTATGTTATTTTACATTTGTTAACCAGGTTAGTCTGGCTGAGCTTTTGGCTCATTTTCAGCAGAGACCCGGGGAGAAAAGCTCCTCAGGACTCTAGTCACATATGGGATGTTAATTAGCTGATAATAGTAATGCTGGACCTACAACAGTAGTCTTGAGTAATAGTCTAGATATCTTCCTTTACATAAAGCCCAGAACACATGTCATGGAGAATCACTAATATATATATTTATTCACCAGTATAGTGTACTGTTTCTCTCTTTTTTTTTTTTAAAGAAGGAAAGGAAAAGGGAATAAGGAAAAGCGTATTTGGAAAAGAGGAAAGGGTTTAAGTAAATATATATAAAATTTTGCAATTCATGAACAGGATATGGATTTTTTTTACATTAATATTCATTAAAATGCAATGTTCTCTAGTATAAGCATTGAGATGGCTATTTTGTTATATAGTAGAGGCAGCTAAAGTTATACTTGGTTTGAATTGTTAAATGCTTATAAGACTGTATTAGCTGAATTTGAATTAAACAGTCCAGTTCTGATAATGTCTCTAATTTTATAAAACTAACTGATAGTTTTATTTGATAGATACTTATTATTAAGATTGCTTTGCCAATTGGCATGCTATTGTTACACTGTTTAATGATTTCATTTAATTTCCTAACTTCAGTGCAAAATGATACAACATATGAATCCCTTGTTATAGTTCATTTAATAATTTGATAGAAACACAATGTGAGACATGTACACCTAATCTAATTCATCTTACTATATAATGATAAATGCAATTTCAGATTTATATTTTTCTTAGCAGTTTAAAGTGTTATAAAAGTTGATGAGAACCTTTTAATTTCCTTTTATAAGAATATTCCTAAAGAAATTAGTTATGATGGCAACTGCTGAGTAGCTGTTGTTATTAGAAGGGTGGCTAATTTTGGTAGTGAATGCTACTCAAGTTGGGAGTTTTTAACTCCAGAAAGGGTTTGGGTAAATTCAATTTTATGTATTTACATTTCCATTGTTTTTTATAACCTTTACATATGTTCATTGTGTTCTTGTACTTAAATGTCATTATTAGTTGGACATCACTTGAATAATTGTTTCCTACTAGTTGTAATGTATCTGATGAAACTCTACTCATGTTTTTTTTCACAAGGAATATTAATGGTCAAGTTATACCTAATTGACATAAATAGCCTTATATGTTTCTTTTAAAAGGTATTTCCATTAATGTTAATGGTTTAAACAATCCTTGGACGAGGGGAAGTTTACTTAAGTATCTTAAATTGCATAAATCACATTTAGTTTTTCTACAAGAAACACATCTAATAAATGAAGATATAACTAATCTTAATACTAACTCATATACTGTACTATCAAGTTCAGAACATTCTCAAAAGAAAAGAGGAGTAACTATACTATGGAGTAATACAATACCTCTTCCTAAGATAATAGAAGTCTATAAAGATGATAAAGGCATGATGTTAAGTTGTCAATCTCGCCTTCATTCTTGCTGGATGGGTTCGGAGCCGATCCTCGGCTCTGACTCGGCCAATACTAAAGCTCGAGAGCTAATTCCACTGGCTCGAGGCTCCCCTATATCCCACAATGCTAGGCGGTAACTACTCAGATCTCGTTTGCCGCTTAGCTGCGAGGTGCTTTCTTCTACCGGCTCTGGCAGGTTAGTGAGTTTTTTCAAGTTAAAAACTTCAAATATCTACCCCTACCCTTTTTATTTAGTTTAGTTTATAGTACAGGGTATCCTTTTAGTTTAAATTGGGTCTCCCTCATTTTTTATCCCCCTTTTTATTCCTTTTTAAGTTCTAGGCCTTTGGCCCACTCCCCCTTTTCCCTTTGTCATTCAGTGTGACTTGGTTTTTTCCTTTTGGTTAAAGGGTGTGTATGTGTGTTGTGTCTGTGTCTTTGATATACAGTCTCCTTTTCTGGGATGTCTAAAGACTCCAAGGTCTCAGGCTTCAAGAAGTGTGACTCGTGCTGTCAGAAAATGTCTCTGACAGACGGTCACACTTCTTGTGTCTATTGCCTGGGACCTTTGCACCTGCAGGACTCCTGTGCTGTTTGCCATGCATTCAGCCCGAGAGTCCTGCAGGAACACAAAAATAAACTTATTCTTCGAGGCTTATTAAAGCCTGAAGGCCCCTCGACCCAGTCTGCGTTGGGGAAGCCTTCAAAGACTTCCAGGCCGTTGGCTCCAGCTTCAGAGCCGTCTGCTGGGAGCATCAAGGCTGCTTCGACATCGGCTCCGGCTGGAGTCGATGTTTCGAAGACTCAAACTGTTACCTCGGCTCCGGTCGGAGCCGAGGTTGCTAAGACTCAGTCGGCTCCGATAGTCTTATCGGAGCCACCTTCTAAGAAGAGGTCGAGGTCCCCTTCCATTGGCTCCATCCACTCGGCCCCGGGATCCCCTCTTCTGTCGGAGCGGAGCCATAGGTCCCATTCCTCTCGGTCCTCCAGGCTGTCCGACCATGACTTACAAAGGGTGGTGAGTAGACTTCTCAAGTCCGAGGCACTGTCCCAAATGCTGCATAGCCCTACTCAACAGTCAGCGGCTATTCCCATCCCTGCTTCTGTTCCTCCTCTGACTCCTTTGAGTTCGGAGCCGGGGCACGTCGGAGCCATGGCTGTCGGTGCGTCGGAGCCAATACCCTCCCTTTCGGCACCATCATCTGCTCCGATTTCCTCTTTGGAGGGATCTCGTCGCCGAGCTTCCCTCATCGGCTCCAAGGGGGCGAGTGGCATCGGACCCTTGTCCGACCCCGTTCTCCCTCTCGGAGAGTCGGTGCTGGTGAGTTCGGCTCCGACATCGGCCTCGGAGCCATCCCTGTCGGTGCCGGGGGGTCCTTGTCTCCTCAGAGCAGGGACCTTCGGCCTTGGCTGATCAGGGCACCTTCGAGGTCATGCGGAGCGTGCTAGACCCCGTGTCTACCCCACGGTCGGCTCCGTCAGCTCCTCCCTCTTCAGTGCCTGCGGTGGTTTCTACCCACCTCCTCGTACCAGACCGTAGAGAGCTAGCCCCTCAGGTTTCCCCATTGGGAATATCCTCTTCTTCCGAGGCTTCTCCTGATCCGGCAGGGGAACCCTCTCGGAAGAGACAGTGCAAGAGGAAGCACATTGACTCCCCTGAGTCTATCACCTCCGACACCGACTTGGAGGAATCTGAATTTTCCCCTCGGTCCCCCTCTGAGGATGTCTCTTTTGCTGACATCCTTGACATCCTTAAACAGAGGGGGAACTGGCCCGCCCTTAACCCTTCAGAGGACGAGTCGGTCTACCTTGAGGCGTTTGGCTCTCACCCTTCCACCTCATGGGTGTCTCCTCCCTTTGACCCCCTCATGGAAGTGGTGGCAAGGAAGGCTTGGACGGCCCCTGATTCGGTGGAACCTACCCCAAGGAGGCCGTCAAAATTTATTACTGCTCCGAAAGAGAAACAGTTCTTATCTAAAGGTGTCTCTGTTGATGCCATGGTGGTGGCCGCAGCCACTAAGAAGGAATTAGCCGATCCTTCGGTACCTGTCCATCCTCCTAATAAGGAGTCTAGGACCATGGACAGGTACGGTAAGCAGATGTTTTCCTCAGCGACCTTTGCCATATGGTCACTGAACTACTTGTGTCACTTCACCCGTCTCCAGAGGGATTTACTCAAGAATATGGGTGATGCTATGCAGGATCCAACAGCTGAGGGGTTCCAAGACAAAATGAATTCCCAGTTGGCAACCCTGAATTCGATTGTCAACTCCTCCATGTGGCTTATCTCATATGTGGCTGATGGAGGGAGTAGGGCCGCAGGCACAGGTGTAGCTTTACGATGCCACACCTGGATGTGGCTTTACAATTTTGCGGACCCTTTCAAGGCGTCCTTCACCAATTCCCCCTTTGATGGCTTAACGTTGTTTGGACCTCAGGTGAAGGATACATTGACTAGGTGCGAGCAGGAAGGTAAGACTCTCTCTGCCATGGGAGTCCGTTTTTCTACCCCTTCCAGACCTTATCCCAAAGGTCAGAGGGGGGGGGGGATGTGGTTCCGCAAACCACAAGGAGTCTCATCTGACGCACAAAGTCGATTCTCCTCTAGAGGCAGAGGGGGGAACAACAATAGACGCCACCCTAGGGGCAGAGGTGGTCCGCAAAACCAGGGTAGCAGAGAGACTTTCTCTGATAAACCCTTTCGGCATCCCTGAGGAGCTGCCCGGCTGTCCACCTTCGGAGGCAGTCGGGGGAAGATTATCACTGTACCCAAAAGCCTGGCTTTCCCTCACTCAAGACAAATGGATACAGTCGATCATATCCGAGGGTTACAAAATCCCCTTTATTCACATCCCATCCCATCCCAAAGGATCCCTTCCAGACGTTCCACCAAGTCTAAGGGAACAAGCAGCATTAGAAATATCAAAGCTGCTGTCAAAAAGAGCTATCCAGCCAGTCCCAGCAGACCAGCAAGGATCCGGAATCTACTCCAAATTCTTTCTGGTACCAAAAAAAACAGGGGACTGGAGACCAATACTGGATCTCAGCAAGCTAAACAAGTATGTGAAGAAAACAAAATTCCGGATGGTCACGCTACAGTCCATTCTACCCTTCTTGGGTCAGGACAATTGGATGTGCTCGATAGACCTTCAGGATGCGTACTACCATATCAAAATGCACAGACGCTCCAGGAGGTTTCTCCGCTTCAGGCTGGGAGCCAGTCACTACCAGTTCAGAGCCCTGCCCTTTGGCCTCACTACAGCCACCCGAGTGTTCACGAAATGTATGGCAGTGGTCGCGGCTCACTTGAGATGTCAAGGATTCCAGGTGTTTCCATATTTGGATGACTGGCTCCTTACTGCCACCACCAGGCGTCAACTTCTTCTATCCAGAGACTTCACCGTTCAAACTTGCCAAGCTCTAGGCATTTCAGTAAATTTCGAAAAATCTGCCTTGTCGCCTTGTCAATCTATTACCTTTATAGGCGCCACCTTAGACACAGTTCATCTTTCTGCCAGACTGACAGAGCAAAGAGTATCAGATATCCGCAAACAAGTTTACCTTTTGCTTCAGTGCAACAAGATCAAAGCCAGGGTAGTCTTGAAGGTATTAGGACTCATGGCGGCTACCATTACACTCCTCCCCTTAGCTCGTTTTCACATGCGGATCCTCCAGTGGATGCTGTTTTCTCAATGGTCCTTCCAACAGCTCCCGATGTCTCACATCATCCTGCTAACCCAATCATGCAAGAATCACCTGTCTTGGTGGATGACATCACTTCAGGTTCTTCAGGGCAGACCCTTCACCCCCCCCCCCAATCGCCACGGTGACAACGGACGCCTCCCTGATCAGGTGGGGGGGGGCATTATCAGGGCAGGACAGTCCAGGGCACGTGGCAATCTTTCGAGTGCCACTTGCACATAAATGTCTTAGAGATGAGAGCAGTGCTTTTAGCATTGCAAGCCCTTCAGGACTCTCTTCCCACAGGGACTATTGCAATTCAGACAGACAACATGTCCGTAGTGTGGTACATCAACAAACAGGGCGGAACCAAGTCCTATCCCTTATGTCAAGAGGCACTCAGACTTTGGCAGTGGGCGATTTCTTCTCAGCGGTTTCTGATAGCAATGCACATTCCCGGGAAGTCCAACGTGATTGCGGACAAGTTGAGCAGGGCTATTCTCATGCCTCACGAGTGGTCTCTAAAAAAATCAGTGCTGGAAGAAGTCTTTCGAAGATGGGGCCAGCCTTGCTGCAATCTTTTTGCTACTCCCCAAAACAGCAAGTGTCACGATTTCTTCACCCTCTTCCCTCTACCAGGCCAACCCACCAGAGACGCTTTAGTCCACGATTGGCCCCGGGGACTTCTGTATGCTTTCCCCCCTTTTCCACTGATCTCTCAATTAATTCAGAAAGCTATCACCTCGAGAGTCACTATGATCCTCATTGCCCCTTACTGGCCTCGACAGATATGGTTTCCATTCCTGCATCATTACCTCTTGGAGCAGCCTTGGCATCTGGACCCAGTGCCAGATCTTTTGACCCACCAGTCGGGCCAGCTGCACCACTCCCTCCAGTCTCTCAACCTCACAGCGTGGTTTCTCCGATTCCTACCCTAGCCAGGCTTCCCTTAATTTCTCATTCGGTCCGTAACATCCTGATAGCCTCTCACAAGTCTTTTACCATAAGGATTTACAATAGTAAGTGGAAACGTTTTTCCTTCTGGGCAGCATAAAAAAATATAGACCCCTTCACTGCACCTATCCAGTCTATCCTAGACTTCCTGGCAGAGCTCTTTCATTTAGGCTCTTCCTCATCTGCCATTAGAGTACAACTAGCTGCTATATCTAATTTTCATGTAGGTGTCTCGGACTCTAGTATCATGTCCCATAAACTCTGCAAAGCCTTCCTAAGAGGTGTCTTTTTGCTCAAGCCCCCAATCAAAGATCCCCCACCTCAATGGGACTTGAATTTGGTCCTAGCATCCTTGATTCTCCCCCCCTTCGAACCTGCGGCTTCATGCCCTCTTAAGTTGCTCTCATGGAAAACACTTTTTCTAGTAGCCATAACATCAGCTAGAAGGGTATCTGAACTTCATGATCTTTGCAGTCGTCCTCCTTACTTAGTTTTCCATAAAGACAGGGTGTCCCTCCGGACTAATCCGTCCTTCTTGCCTAAAGTTTCCTCTGAGGTAAATCTCAACCAGACTATCGATCTCCCTGTCTTCTTCCCTGATTATTCCAACAGGTCTGAACAAAAGTTACATTTTCTAGATGTTCATCGCCAACTTCGATATTATTTAGACAGGACTAAACAGTTCAGGAAATCTGACCAGCTCTTCCTGTCTTATGCGGAAGGGAAATTGGGCCTTCCAGTTTCTAAAGTGTCCCTTTCAAGATGGATTACCTCTATAATTACCTTCATCTATGAAATCAGACATCAAAAACTGCCTTCAAGACCTAGAGCTCATTCAACCAGGGCATTAGCTATATCTGTAGCTTTTCAGGACAGGCTACCAATAGATTCCATTTGTGCAGCAGCCACATGGGCTTCTCCTCATACCTTTATCTTGCATTACAAATTGGATATGGCCTCTAGAAAACGTGCCAACTTTGGTTCCACTGTTCTCAAGAGTCTGTTCCGATAAGTCACCCGGGGTAAGGTGCTAGGGGACGCGGTCCCATCCAGCAAGAATGAAGGCGAGATTGACAACTTAACATTGAGAAGTTATGTACCTACCATAACGTTCCATGTTAGCTGTCTTCTTCTCGCCTTCTTTCTTGCGTCCCACCCTCCTTCCCCCCAGCCTGAACAGACCAATAGGAATTTTTTGGGATCTTCCATTGGGGCTTCCTTCCCACATGTTCTACCACCTCTATTCTCCCTTTTATGTTTGTGGTAGCTTACATACAGGTTTATATAGAGGTGGGTTCCTTTTCTCTCTTCTCCATACTATGGAGACCAGAACTGCTTGGTTTTAGCTATCAAACGAGATCTGAGTAGTTACCGCCTAGCATTGTGGGATATAGGGGAACCTCGAGCCGGTGGAATTAGCTTTCAAGCTTTAGTATTGGCCGAGTCGGAGCCGAGGATCGGCTCCAAACCCATCCAGCAAGAAATAAGGCGAGAAGAAGACAACTAACATGGAACGTTATGGTAGGTACATAACTTCTCATTTTCCTCTGTCACCATTGAAATGAATAAGAAAATATTTACATTTATAAACATTTATTGGATACCAGGAATTGGGGTGAACAGAGTTAAACAGAACTTAAATTAAATTGTCCATTTATTCAAAGGTAACATTATAATAGCAGTAGACTTTAACTGTATATTAAATGACAAGGACACTAACACTACCGGTAAAAGGAGAATTTCACCATCAGCTAAATTGTTAAAGAATTCTGAAAGATATCAATATTTTTGCTGAACCAAACTCACTATTTTTACCTTCTTTTCTCATAGACATAATACTCACTCTAGACAAAGTTCTTATTTCAAATTAGTTGACTAATAGTCTAGCTAAATCAAAGGTCATTACTTGCCCTTTATCTGACCACAACTCCATAACCTTTGAGCTATTAATTAATACAAAATGTAATATTCAAATTAAAAGAATCCGTGCATACGTTACAAAATTGGAAGACTTTAAAGAATTCCTCTCATCAGAAATTCAAAATTGTATTACTTTAAATACTACTGATGCTTCTAAGACACACACACACACACACACACACACACACACACACACATATATATATATAGGATGCTTTAGAAGTGTACTTATATGGGAAAAACATCATTTGGTACAATAAGAAAAAGAAGCTATGGGATAAGGAATTACAAGACATACAAAATAAATTAGATAATTTAAAACTTAACAACAGGAGAAATAAAGATAAAAATTAAAAGGGAAAATAAATCATCTCATTAAATAATAAATATTTCGACATTCTAAATCATAAAACTGTGATTAACTTAGAGAAATTTAAATGTATAAACTTTTCAACTAATCCTAAATCTTTAAATATATCGGGCAACAAAATTAAAAGACTTAGTAAGCTCAATCATATTAATGAGATTTTCTCCCCTGAAAAGAAAGATGGTCTCTGAGCTACAGAATATTCTAATAGAATTTAGAGACTTTTTCATAATATTAATCAGAAATCACAGATTGTAGATTCAAAAGAAGAGATTAAAGCCTTCATCAAAAGATACACTAAAAATAGAATATCAAAAGAACAAACTGCTTTTATAGATAAACCTATTTTTTTTCACTGACCTTCAAAACCAAATTAGCAAACTAAAATAAAATAAAGCACCCAGTAATTATGGAATTATTCCTGAAATATATAAGATTTTGCCCAAAATATCATTACATTTACTTCATAAAGTTTTTACTATTTCTCAAAACAACATTACTATTCCACCTTCTTGGAAATATACCGTTATATCTCCAATAGTGAAATCTAACAAAGACCCCACAAAATGGTCTTCATATAGACCAATTTTTCTATTAAATATTGATTGTAAAATGTTTATGTCCATATATGCAGATAGGTTAAAGATATTTCTTCCAACCCTGATAAATGAAGATCAGACAGGTTTTATTGTAAATAGAAATATATATGATAATATTTAAAAAACTATTACTCTGATTGAATCTGCAAATAATTTAAACACAAGTTTAACATTAATGTCTTGATATAAACTGTGCCTTTGACTCAGTTAATTGGGATTATTTATTTATATTAATGGAAGAGTTAAAATTCTCGAATAACTTTATAAGTCGTATTACAAACCTATAAAAAGGAAGTCAAGTTTATATTAAAATTGGTACCAGTATGTTGCAAAAAATACCAATAACCAAAGGGACTAAACAAGGCTGTCCCTTATCCCCATTACTCTTTACATTAATAATGGAACCTTGGTCTAACTTTATTAGGATGGATAAAGAAATTGAGGGTTTTAAGTTAAGTATTAATGAGACTTCCAAAATACAGGTATTCACTGATGATATTATTATCACTTTGGGGGAAATATTTCATCTATTTCAGCAGTTTTTTGAAGCATGGAAAACTTTCAAATAAATCTGGATTGACCTTCAATAATAATAAAACAAAAATACTTCCTATTTATCCAAGTAATTATATATTAGATAATAAATATACAAAATATCTAACACAAGCAGATCAAATAACATATTTGGGAATCATAATTACTAAAAACATCAAAAATATTATTCAACTAAATTATAACCATGGTTTATCTATAATAGAAAATCATATAAGTAAATGGAAAGAGCTTCCTTTTACCATGGAAGAAAAAACTCTCAATTATAAAAATGATTTTACTTCCAAAAATACTTTATATTATACAGTTAATATATTTACCTCCTCCTAAATCAGTAATCAAAATTTTCAACTCAATGATTCTAAAAATGTTATGGTTCCCAAATAAACGCAGAGTAGCATTAACTTATCACATGAGAGACTGGTCTAATGGGGGTATAGGTTTACCTAATTTGGAACTTTATTCATTTCCATCTGTGATTAAATCTATAACTCTTCTTATAAATACAGAATATACTGTTAAATGGAAAAAAATTCTATAGATACTATTTTGTGACTCATATAATATCTCTAACTCCCAAAAATGATCAATAACAAATAACTTGTTTGGTTATTAAAATATTATTTTCCACATATACTCACCTCGTACATAAATCTAATTATACGCTACTTCTCTTAAATACTTTTATAAACTTTATCCATATTTCTCCTGTGTATAATTCTTGTTTTTTTCTTCTTTTCCCCATTGCCTTTACTCAAGGAGTTATTTTTTATTCTGATTACACAAAAGTATCATTATTTAAGGATAAGAACCTGATATATTTGCTGATGCTTAAAAATGAACTGAAATTTATAGACTATTTGACATCTGAATTTGAAATAGATAAACATTCATGGTTAGACATACAAGCTTGTAGACAATTTCTCTTAAACAAACAATCTAATGTCACCTATAATTAAAAATTCAATAACTAAACGTTTACATTATTTGTTTCCATCCACACAACATACATTTCCTATTAAAGGTAAACTGTCATACATATATAAAGTGATTTGAAATGAAACAAATAGTTACCTTGAGAGTTATTGGAATTGCTTTTTCAGAATCAATAATTATCTACCTACAGATCAAGATAAAAATATTATATTAGAATTAACTAATATGACCACCTCATTGATTAAATGGAGATTATTTATATGGAAATTTATGTATAGATCTTTTTTAACTCCTTATATAATAAGTAAAATCAGCAAAAAGAACAATGTTTGCTGGAGATATGAAATAGAAGTGAAGGCTGACTGGTCTGATATTTTTTTGATTGCATAGTCTTAACAAAAGTATTGGGATGACATTAATAATTTTCTACAAGCTTTATTTTCAGACAACTTTGCACTTTCTAAATCTATGGCTCTATTTAACATACCAATACCTGAGTGCATACCGAAAATTAAGTATCCTATGGTTTGGTCTATATTAGCTGTTGCTAGGAAAATTATAACAAGAAATTGGAAATCTGACACTTCCCCCCTGCTTTCATGAATTTAGAAACCTTTTTATTGAAGTTTGTCATCTGGAACTATTGACCATTAAATCAAGATCCATCAGGAATACATCTGCATATAATATGTGGAACAAGTTACACAAATTACTAGAAAAATAATTTGTCAATTTAGGAAATTGTTAATGTATACTAAGATTCATATAATGTACATTTGTGAACATCTTTGTAAATACTTTAGTTATGTTTGTTTAATATTAATATTTTTTTATTCACGTTGCAATATTTGTGCACATCCTATGAAAATATCTGTTTAGATTTATAAATTAATAAAGCTCTTTAAAAAATATACTATATTTCAGTTTGCCTTTAAGATTTTGTTGTGAAACTTTGACAGATATCACCTAGAAAAACACAACAGTGCATGCAATTATATTCTATCCATGGGATTTCAGTGCAGCTATATGCCATATTTGATTTTACCACATTAGTTGTATAAACATTTGGCAGGTTAGCTGTGGGCATGTTGCAAATGCTATTCTTTTAAAATATAGAAGACTTACTTCTGATGCATTAACAACACAATGAAGAAACATTCTAGTTCAAACATTTGGAATGTTGCAAATAAAATAACATTTTCTAGTAAAATATAGATGACTTTTACTTCTGTTGTAATGACAACTTGGCACACTATCACGGGCCTGATTCAGAAACATTAACTTGCGATTACCATTTCTGATTCAGAGACAGCCCAACCATGGTGCTGCAAAATGAAGACCTGCCACGCTGCAGTAGGCTGTCTTCACAGCCCTGCCAAATGCTAATGAGGCAGTCTGGTGGGGAGTCATATGCTTAATTTGCCACATACTCTCTCTCCCTTGGAACTACCTGTGTTAAGGCATTTATGCAGCCAACCAATTAAATTAGAATGACTGCTCCTGGTCAGTCACAGTCCATTGCATGGAGATAAGTTCTGGGGAGTTTAGTGGTCAGGTGGTATAATGAAGTGTGTGCATGACAGTATGTGAATGGTTGTATATGTATCTGTAAGGGTTAGTTTGAGTGTGTGTCTCCAGGGAGGTAGCATCAGGGGGTTAGTCCATGAGTGCTATTCAAAGGGCACAGTGGGCATGAGGGGGTCTGTGTATGTGTGTGTGTGTGTGTGTGTGTGTGTGTGTGTGTGTGTGTGTGTGTATGTGTATGTGGTGTGGGTAGAGGTTGTTACACCTGCACAAGCTCCTAGACTGATGGGCAAATACTGCAACATTGGATTGGGTGGACCAATGAACACCAGATGTAACTTTGAACATGTGGTTTGGGGGAACGCTATCCTTAAGGGATGAGCACACAAATAAAATGATCTGGGGGAACAGTAACCAACAGATATAGCTTTTATCATCATGATTCAACATCATGTAGACATAACTGAGTAGGGAGGACATTTGTGCCTCATGTGCATGTAAACAGAATGGAGATGTTATTACACTAGACAACAGGGCTTACTCCATGGCTACATGCCTTAACAGCACTTGCATATAGCATGGGCTGGGGGAACACTAGACACAAGGGCATCATCTTTAGCTATGATAACAGCACTTACATGTAATATGGGTTTGGGGACCACTAGACACTGGAGATACTTTAATTAAAACAAAACAAAGTGGTATGGGAACCACTAAGCACCAGGAATGCTGCATAAGTAGCATGCCTTAAGGGCACTTAAAAGGACTCCAGTGCTGTACTCTCCCACTTCCTACAGAGTTTATTATTTTTATATGTCACCATTGACTCCATGGATGTAATTTAACAGTAAGATAAGAGTTATGAAAAAAGTTAACTACAAAGGATGGGGAAAAGGCCAGAACCCACAGTAAGCCTTAGCATTAACCTGCTGTGTTAACTACTAAGTTAGTGCAAAACCATGTTTTTTAACATATATTGAGGACCTCTGGCATTATTCAAATCCTGCAGCATTTTTTGACTTATGAGGGACAGGGAAGGGAACATTAGGCATACTTTTCAACCTCATTGTACAAGAAATCAAGGCACAGCCAACAGTAATGGTAGGATAAAATCAGAGGACAGAGTTTTATTAATACGCCTGCAAACTTAGAAAGTCTCTAGTATAACCATTGATTTACAGAAGGATATGGACATGCACCTCTAATGTTTTCTGTTAATGACTGACTGAAATCATCCATGATTTATGAAGGCGGTAGAATGAGACAATGGGGATGTTCTTATACAAACATGAACAGATATGGTGTATGTAGTATATCTATATTATGTGGGGGAGAGTGAATGGCAGGTGTCTAAGTTAACATGATGGTGCCACCACCAGTGTTAACTATTACAGGAATAGTGATCTAGACTTTCTGTACTTATGGTGATTCACAGACATGCAAATTAGACAATAATGTTGTCTTTCATCATTACAGCTAATGTGTTTCTGAATTACAAAATAAAGCATAGCAGAAATAGAGCCTTTTACTGCATCCCTTAGCGTGACAGGTGGGGTTAATTCTGAATCTCTGAGCTTTATTGTACTCTGCATATAGAACAGAAGTTCATCATGACACTAGCAACAGAAACAAGAGTATAATGCAGAATGAGAGTCTGGGCAAGTACAGACATGTGAATCAAAGCCTCGAGTGTCCATCTATGGAAAAACTACATCTCAGTTTCCCTTTAGGTTCCTCTAAGCAGTGTTAAGCTAGTGGCAATAAGATTATCAGCTACAAAGTGCATCTGACTCTTATTCTACTCTCAGGAAGTGCAGTGTAGGTCAGTGTTGCATATGAGCTGGTCAGCTTAGCAGAAAGAAAGCATGGCATTTTAATCATGCCATTGTATACTTCAGATCCATTGACAACTTAACCAACCCTTATTCTGTATGTTAGTATCTCCTTTCCTTTGGGGAAGAGGTCACAGTACCCCAGGTGGGAACAATGTATAGTAACATACTGCAACAACAAAAGTCCCTGTGAAATATTGGATTTATGATCTGTATATAAGTCCATATGTCAGATCTCCAGGAGAACTCTAGTAAAATACATGTGTACAAAAACTCACTCAAGAATGACATTTAAGCCTCCAAAAGATTTAAAAGCACCTCACTCTTGATTTGCATACATGCTAACACAATGCTTTTGTCAATAGATGGAGTCTGGACCTCTCCTTATGTGCAGAACCACAAATGTTGTCTTGGCTGGTGAAATAAAATGGCTTTTTGATTTAATGAATTCTTCATGCACAGATGTTATGAACATTATTTTTTTAGTCTTGTGAGCAATAGTTATACAGTCCCCGGTTTGAAACTTGGCATACTGCCAAGTCATGACAATAAAATACTCCCTAGTACAGGATATCTTAGCTGTATATCAGAGGCAATATATCAGTTCTTCCAAGACAGTTTACAGTAACAACCTCAGGGAATCTTAATAAGATACTTAGAAGCAAAACACATTCAGTAATGCATTTCTGCTCCCAAGGATTTCACTGCACTTAAAGTCTTGATTTACATGCAGTACAATGCCTTTCCCAACAGAAGGAGCATACACCACAGCCTATATGTAGTAAGATACATGTTTCCTTATCTAGTAAAACATTTTTTTTTTATACTTCATATGCAATGATAACATAACAAAGCAAATTCTGGAGGTGGGCTGCATTCTGCCAACCTGAGCAGAAGTTGTATAGTAGTGCCTAATAGAAACTGAGAAGGCCTGTTAGTATTGACTTTCAATACAAGGTTATACATCTGAGTAGTGTTGAATTTTCCAGCAACATTTCTGCACAACATGCCTGGATAATAAGTTATAAACTGTAGTTAGGTTATGCTTTAAGGTGAAATCTAACAGAGCAGCTGCATTTTAAATTTGTGTGTGTGAAGTTTTAATTCTTGGCAATATTTCCCTTTCTTTATTTCTGTAATAGCATTTTGTATGCTAGGAAACATCACTTTTAGGAATAAAATATGAATTTTATTATTATGCTGTAAAACAAAATTAATTTCTTATTTTATGTATCACATATTCACCTCCTTTCTATGACAAAAAGAGAAATGTGCAGGTTTTTTTCAAACTGAATTAAAGACATCTGCATTAAGAAGGCTGTAAAATTATAAAGTAAAAACTTTAATGCCAGAACACAGGTTGTGTCTTCGCTGTCTTGATAAAAATACAGGAAGTTGTATCTCCTTTTGCATAAATACTGTTTAAGTGGAATGTGCCCCTTCTGTGAGGGTACACTGCCACTGACTGCCACTTTGTTGCATACATATAATATAGATAGTGTTGTTTTACAGATAGTGTCCCAAATGAACAATATCAGTATTCAAAATTGATCCTGTAACTGCTCTTTGAAGTAATAAATCACTTGTTCCTCCAAAAAAACATAGCTACATTCCAGATACTGTTAATGTTTCATTAAGAAGAAAATGAAAAACACAATGGCCATAGAAACATATTTCCACTTGCTGCTATTAAACACATACACTGCCCCAACAAGTCATATTGTTTTTATTTGACAGTAATTATGTAACTACATTTCACTTTCACATACATGTCACTTCATACCTTCTGAGAAAGATAGCAACTTTCTGTGTATATCTCTGATGTTTGAGTGGGAAGAAAGTGAAATAAGTAATGACCACAGTGATGTGTTTCAACCTGCTGCTGTTAGGCATGTATACACACCCCTCCCCGAAACTAGATGCATCAGTGATTGTCTTGTATGAAACATGTTACTACTCTCTCCTTTTTATACAGCTTGCTCCCCCCAAAAACAAGATAGCTTCTTCGTGTGCACATTACTGGTATGTGATTGTGAAGAAATTGTAAGTCATAGTAGTGTCAATAATGAATTTCTAAACTGATGCTCATAGACAGCTATACTGTCTTTAGTCAAGCCAGTTCACATAACTGCTTTGTGGTTTCAAACATACCCTGCCTCCCTACCTGCTCTGCAGTGAAAGAACAAGTGGTCACAATAATGTATTTCAACCTGCAGCTCTGTACTAGTCACTGCTCCCATTCCCTACCTAAGTGCAGCAATAATCTCTAAATTATGATCACATAGCTGCCTGTTACTGTCATTTACAGACAGCCACACTAAATTTACAGCCACATCTGGTGATCATCTGCAGTGTGTGATTACCAAAAGTGGAGTACAAAATGGCCACAGTAATATTTTCCTGATTGTTGCTTTAGGGTTCTCCAACCTGCCCCTGATTAAGGTGAAATAAATTAGAAAAAATATACAAGTGCAGTATGTTGTGGACAATGTATACTGTCGTGATTGCCCATAGTTCAATAAGGTTTCCTGCCAGAAATAATTAGAAAACATTTAAATGCAAAAGAAAACTGTCTATGAAGATCAGAGTGTTTGCTGCTTATGGTGGTCTGCAGTCCAGTGACTAGAAATTATTGGGAAAGCACTGAGAGTGGTTGCTAAAAGCAGTGGATCACAGATGCTTAGGTAATGTACCAATAGGGCATGGGTTGATTACGGATGTGTTTTTACTATGATCATGGAGTAAAGGTAAACATTCATGCTAATAAATAGCATAACCTCTCAGTTCTTGAATAGATTTTCCATTGACTGCAAAGAACAACTAGTCACCATCCCCACAAGAGGTGAAAACATACTTGTTCTCATCATCACGAACATGGGATCAAAATGTTCAACACCGGAAGTATACCCCTCACTGGTGAGATCAGATCATAAACTAATCTCGCTGGAGGTCCTCATCCCGCCCCCACCTGAAACAAAAAAGACCACAGTGAAAAACTTCTCAAAAGCCGATTTCACACTTCTAAAAACTAGTATGGTCTCCTTTAAGGCCCCTGAGCCAGTGGTAAACATTACTCAAACCGCTGAATCACTTACAAATGCCTTCTACCAGCACCTACAGGACTGCATGGATCAGGCAATCCCAAACAAAACTAAGACTCTCTGTACCAAAGGCAAGCGTCCAGTCTGGTGGACCCCAGCCATAAACAAGCTCTACAACAAAAGGAGGAAGCTACTACAAGATAGAGCAAAATCCTTGAAAGGTAAGACACCTTTGATCATTATAAGTAAAAAACTAAGAGCTCTTATAAAATCATCAAAGGCAAATTTTGAGAGAAAAATCGGCAAGGACTCTAAAGACAATCATAAGGCCTTCTTTAGCTATGTTAGAAACCTAGGAGGAAACTCCCAGATATGCTCAGAATTAGTTCAAAATGATGTGAAAATTACTGAACCTACACACATTGCTAACATACTGGCTGACAGGTTCAGTGCAAACTTCTCCCCCTCCCCAAAAGGAGAGATATCTATTCCAGAGGATTGTAGCCCCCCAAACGTCTCCAACGCCCAGGTGAGAACTGCCCTCACTAAGGCAAAAAACACAGCATCCATGGGACCGGATGGTGTCCCCGGCTGTGTGCTTCATGAACTCAACGAGGAATTAAACCCACAGTTAGGACAGCTGTTTAATCTTAGCCTCACCTCAGGATACGTACCCAAGGAGTGGCGGAGGGCGACTGTGGTCCCACTTCATAAGGGCGGTGCCTCCACAGACCCTGGAAATTACCGCCCCATTAACTTGACAAGCCTTATCTGCAAAGCCATGGAGAGGATCATAATGGAACTCATAAATAAAGACATAGGGAACTTGCAGACTTTGGATCCAACCCAGTTTGGCTTTGTCAAAGGCAGATCCTGCCTCTTAAACTTGGTTGACTTTTTCGAGACAGTCACCAAGGCCATTGATGAGGGAAAGGCAGTCCATACAGCCTACCTCGACCTGGCAAAGGCCTTCGACACAATACCCCACTCAGGTATCATCGAAAAACTCATCAGCTTGAATGTAAACCCATACATCACAAGATGGGTTGCAAACTGGCTAAGCGACAGAACCCACAGGGTCAGAGTTGCTGGAGCCATGTCAGACTCAAAGCCTGTCACAAGTGGTGTCCCACAGGGCTCAGTCCTGGGTCCACTCTTGTTCGGCATCTACTTTTCTGAAGTACAAGCAAACACAGGAGGGTTATGGCTGACAAAGTTTGCAGATGACTGCAAACTGGGCCATAGTCGAAAACACATCTGACACAGATATCCTCCAGAAGGGCCTCACAGAAATGGATAACTGGTGCCAGAGCCATGGCCTGAAGTTAAACGCCAAAAATGCATAGTCATACCCTTCGGGAAGAACAAGGTTACCCCTAGCTACCATATAGGTGACAATCCACTGAGCACAGAAAAGTCATCAGGGATCTGGGGACCCAAGTTGACAGTAGTCTTCGCTTGACACTCATGTTGCTAAAGTAGCTAGTAAAACGTTCTATATCGCCCACCTGACCATGAAGGGATTCACATCTAGATCAAGGGAGGTCATCGTCCCCTGTACTCATCACTCATTAGACCTATGATTGAGTACAATGCCCGCTCGAATGTATCTGACCAGACACCTGATGCAGCTTGAAAGGCCCCAAAAGTTCCTCACCAAAAGGATAAAGGGTCTCAAAAATATGTCTTATGCTGCCCGACTGAAAGAACTCCAGCTTTATTCAGTCTCATACCGCTTGCTCAGAGGTGACCTGTGCCTGACATATAAGGCCATGTCAAACCCAGATTTGATGAATATGCTTCACCTCATAAAATCTAGATCCCTCAGAACCACAAGGGCGGGAGACTTAAACCTTGACACGGTTATAAATAGAACGTGCTGGAGGGACAGATTCATCACCCAGAGACTCCCTATGCTGTGGAACAAAATCCCGGTACATGTGAGGCAGAGCACCTCGCTGGCCTTGTTCAAGGGGAATCTTGACCAATGGATGGGAGATCGCAGATATACTCCAGGGATTACTTCAGTGTCACTGCTTGACAGAGGCACAGAAAAATGATAGGCATAGTTTTTATTCAAACTAAAGGGGTGGCGAAAGCCACATAACTATGGGCTAGGCTTATAAATGCCCTTGGGCAGATAGCCTAGTATGAACCTATGAACCTATGAACCTATGTCGGGTAATTATTTGGCTAATATAGTTACTATATCTCAGCATCCATAATTAAGCCCTTTTACTATAGTGTTGTTAAAGCTATGAGCTGTTAATGAGCTGCTTCATGCAATTCCTAGGTTTGATTCCTTTAGCCTCTGTTTGACTACTGATTGACTGTGGCAAGTCATATAAACTAACAGTACTCCTGGTCTAGCCCTGAAAGTGAAGTTGTGTCCACTGAGCTTTGGGCCTACCCAGATAATAAATAAATAAAATTAAAAGAATGACTAGCTACTATACGATTACTGTTTAATTTATGTTCACACATCACAACACGTTGGTGTCAATCTTTAAGTCACTCTTCCATGATGCATTATTTTTCAGCCTTTTCAAACTGCAGATTAAGCTTAACTGTATACGTTGCACAACTTTAAAGCCATTGCACACCGCACAGTCATTAAAAAAGAAGGATGCTTGCATTTTCTGCAAGCATAATCCAGTAGCAAGAATGAAGGTTGAGTGAGGAATGAGTCATAGTTCAAAAAGCACAGATTTCTTATAAACCTGAACAATTTTCTTGACAGAACTGGCGTATGAGAAGATATGTTGAATGTCTGTCTGATAAGGCAGAACTGCTTAGAACAGACAGGAGTGACCCAAACTGTGAGCAAAATATCCTCAGAACAGATTTGGAATATGAGGAATTTCTAACAAACCTAGATATACTGGAAGATATAGTCAAATGTTTAATCAAAAACAATATGAGGATCAAATGTATAGTACATATAGGCAGTATTTACTGCATGATAAGCTTCTGCATTTAGCACTAATGTTACAAAACAATTGTGCAATCTAAGTGGTCTTAACCTGCCCTCTAGAGGTGATTGTTTGGCACTGAACAGCAGTGAGATGAAAATACCAAATGTTGCACTGCAGAAACAGTAGGGAAGGATAATCATTTAGGCTACAGGAAACAGGAGAGAAATGGTCTTAAAGGAAACTATGGATAACTGTGTTAACTGTCCATGGAAATCTGTGTTATAGCAGAAATAACATTAGCTGCAATAAATGTAGGCTAGAAAGCTACTTTGTAAATAACTTCAGCAAAATATATTTACAGGAGTTGCCTCAACAGTGAGAATGTACAATAAAGGAGCAGCTTAGAAACTGTTTACTAAAATGCTAAATACTTCAGGTTCCTAGTTTAAACACACTTTAATTTTTTATTAGCAAACTTTATATTCCAAACACCAGTGTTTTAACCTTTACATTTTGTGTGCTATACTTACCAGTGGTATAGCCATCTAAATATGTCACACTGCAAAAATGTTTTGTAATTCAAGGAATACACACAACTTTTACAAAACACTGAAGGATGAATGAAGTCATCAGCAAATGCAAAGATCAAAAAAAGATCTATGGCTGCACAAATAAATGATAAATGTCTGTATATGTATTTGTATGTATATGTGTTTCTGTGTATGTGTGGGTTTTGTATGTGTTTGTCTACATACATATGCATATTTCGTTCTTTAAATATTTAAGCATTGGCCTTTTTTTCCTCCAATTTTTACACAGGGTTGGAGAGTTACATCAACAGTGACTGAATCACCTAAAGCCAATATATATACATATAAACAATTGTATATTCATAAAATTCTAGCAGGTGTTTTACAAATATACAATGGTAAATACACAAAGTAGTGTGACACAAACACGAAGATCTTTTATGCTGAGGTACTAAAAAACTTCCTCCCAAGCTTCCTAGATAATGCACCAATAGACATAGCCTAAGTATCAAATTCACATCCTATCCACTATATATATATGCATGAATATGCAATGATTCTCCCCTTAAAAAGGGATGTCAGAGCTGTTACATATTTCAGCCCTGAGTGTAACCAGAAAAGACATGCACGTGTTTTAGTTATAAGTGACTCTTTAGTTAGATGCGGGGAGATCCCGCTTACCAGGCTGAGCAACTGTAAGGTAACAGTTAGCTGCTTTTCTGGTGTGAGAATTCATGATGTCGCTAGAGGCTTTCCAAGTGGGAGTGAGCAATTTTAAATGCTTCACCCTGGGGCAGATGACGAGAGATATTTTTGAGCTTTCAGTGTATGTGACGGTGGCTGGGAAGCAGATAGTCCATTGCAGAATCTTGCCATCAGAAAAAATGATGTCAAACTGCAAAAAGAAAATAATTTACTAATAGTCGATTCAGTATCAGATGTTAAAGGGAACCTAATCTGTGTGTCATCTTGTAGGGAGATGGTGATAGCCCCTCTTGCTTTGCCAGGGACCACATACATCTCCCACCTCAGAGATTCCACATATTGGCAAAAACAGTTTTTATCCCTATAATACCTTTTATTGGGCAGAGTCTGTCTTCTAGACCTCCCAAATAAGCAATTTCAAATTAGGTCTATATACATTTTTCACAGCTCAGTGCTAACATGCTGAACTAAAGTGCCTAATCCTGAACCTTGGGCAAAATACGTTGTTACTGAAACATGGTTTCAGTATAATGATAAACTCCCTCTATATGTGGATTCTGCACTTATCATCTGTTCGGACATCTGGAGCAGAAGGGCACATGCCTAGACGGAGTGCATGCACATTTTTTTGCAATACCTAGTGTCAACAGACAAACCAGTTATCACAACCTTTTCAGCTACAGAACTATATCTATGTCTCCCACTACCCATAACATCTACCTAATTCCATAAGAGATGTCAAAATGATCTGCAAGCAATTCAGCATAAGGTCAAAGCTTGTGAAGTCACGTATGAGCTGAATATTACCTTTCCCTTCAAAGACAGCCAAAAGGCATTCTTTAATTACATTAGGAATTACAAATTTTAGACTTAGCACCCTGTGATGTATGGATCTCAGCTCAAATGGTACCATCTATTTTAACCCTGAAGACATAGCCAGCATACTCAATGAAAAAAAGTTCTAACTTTTCCCTTCTCTCACCTACCCCCTTTATCTCTCATCCCCTATCTTCCCCTGAAATTACCAATGAACAGGTCATATATTCCCTTCCTAAAGCCAACAACACTGGATGTATGGGTCCTGACAACATACCAAGCTGTCTCCTAGTTAATATCAAACACAGGCTCATAGATACCCTTGTAAATATTCTCAGTCTTAGCATATCCACTAGATATGTGCCAAAGGCTTAGATAATGGTCATAGTGGTAGCCTTACACAAAGGTGGCCATATCACTGACCCTAAGAGATATAGATCAATTGGTCTCATCAGTACCATTTATAAAGTAATGGAGTATAGCAGCATAGATCTTAGAAATAAAGATGTAGGAAGCTCACATATCCTTGACTCAAACTCATCTGACTTTTTGAAAGGTAGGCACTGTGTACTAAATCTTGTAGACTTTTTGAGAAGGTAAATGAAGCACTGGATAATGGAGAGGCAGTACACACTACAACAAAGAATCCAATCCTGTTTGACCTATTACATATTCAGAACCTGGCAATGTCAGCAATACCTGCCCTAAAGTACTAAACCTATGCCAAAATATTAACAGAACCCAATGGTAGGATAGACATCTCTTCCAAAGGATCCACCACATACAGAATAAGCTTTAACTCTATTTGAAACAAAGTATCTACATTGCTCTCTTTAAAGCCAGCCTTGATGATGCATGGGGATCTGTAAATTTATCTCAGGACTGTCTGTCTCCCTTATACAGAGAGGCGGTATAAGTAGTAGGATTCACAGTGGATAGACTTCTAAAGGTTTGCCATGCAGATTCCCTGAAATAAACATATGGAGTTATGCATACTGCTGGAGCCTTCCTGTGTCCTGACAGAGTGCTCTTCAAACTAGCTGGAGATATACAGAGCTGAGTATATTTTTCTGGCACTTCAAAGTTGTGTGCTGGTAATTGTTGTTTGACTAATTTTATATCATTGCTGGCTGACTTCAGAGTTGTGCGCTGTTATTTTTGCTTCACTGTATAGTTTTTCAGATCTCTGTTGAAGGTGTTTTCCCCCTCCCCCTATTTCTCTGTGTCTTAAGTTAGTATAACTGGTTTTACATCCTGTGTGTTATCTGACTTTCTCAAGGATTACTTGCATAAAATTAGGCCCTCTTAGTAAAAGTCTGCATATCATTGCTGGAGCCTTCCTGTGTCCTGACAGAGTTTTCTTCAAATGATCTGAAGGCATACAGAGCTGAGTATATTTTTCTGGTACTTCATAGTTGTGTACTGGTAATTATTGTTTGACTAATTTTATATCATTGCTGGCTGACGTCAGAGTTTTGCACTGTTACTTTTGCTTCACTGCATAGTTTTTCAGATCTCTCCCTATTCCTGTGTTGTTGTTTAAATTTGGAGACTTTTGCAGTTGCCCGCCCCCACTGTAGATTTGATCTGGGACACTCCCCCCAGTCCCATCTCTTTACCTCATTGTACCTAATAGACTCCTTCTGCACTTGTTTTTAGTCATTTTTATTTAATTGCATTTTTTAAACTGTTTGATCTAACATTGCTACATACTCAAGTGTGCTAGCTTGCACTGCATTTGAATTGTTTTTACTGCTGTTTTAGCTACTTTTCTGTATATATATATATATATATATATATATATATATATATATATATAGGGTCTATATTATATCATTGCACGCTTAAAAAAGTGAACGCTGATTGATTGACCTAATTTAAGCGAAAGCTTACAATCTCGAACTGTCAGATCAGTGATTTTTTTTCCCAGGGAAAATAATCGCTGATCCAAAACACATACACACAACACAAGCACACCAGACAAACAGAAATCCACACACATACACCTAAAATCTGATACCTAACCCTACACTAAACTATGCACACACCACTAACTACCCACTTACCTTAACCCAAACCCTAACCCTAAGGTCCGTCACTATCGCACACTCACCTCACGCGCTCCCTAACCCTAAGTCACTTAAATCCACCCTAACCCTCATGTCCACTCAATCGGACACACACCTAACCCGAGCCCTAACCCTAACTCACTTAAATCACCCTAACACTCACATCCACACAATCGCACACTTACCTGAATCTGACCGGTAACTTTCCACCATAACACTGAAAAAACCGAAGCAATAGAAACGGACAACTGAATTCTTTCCCTAGGAAAAAAATTGAGTTTTTGCTGCTTCGATATTTTGCAGTTTCACGAAAATAAGTTCGATCAATCAGCGTCCGCTTTTTTAAGCATTCGAGGATATAATATAGACCCGCATATATATATATATATATATATATATATATATATATATATATATATGTGTGTGTGTGTATATATATATATATATATATATATATATATATATATATATATATATATATATATATAAAATATATATACCTTTCCCGTAACTAGTGTAGTCCATATTCAGATTTGCAGTATCCAGGACTGTATGTAAGCTTCTGACCCCCCCCCCCCCAAGCTTTCTGTGTTGTAGGGAAGCCTTCTAGCTTATCAGTGGGAGTGGTAAGCACTAGGTAACCTATCTACCACATAAGGAGTGGTTCTGGCCCAGAAATTGTAGTTATTGGCCGTTTGAGCAGTTTTTCCATCTCTCTCAACTTTCTGATTTAAAAGCCAGCATTTGCACTTGTTTCCCCCCTTTCCTGTAACTAGTTTAGTCCAGATACAGAGTCTTAGTTTTAGAACTTGAATTTGCTTATTCATGATCAGTACTTGTTCAGAACTTATAAGCACTAAATAACCTACTAATTACTACAGCACTCAACCTTCCTCATTACCTAGAGGAAAACAGTTTTGGTACTTACTTTCCTCACTTGCTTAGAGAAAAACAGCTCTTGTACTCACTTTCCTCACTTATCTAGAGGAAAATAGTTTTTATTAAGGTATGTCCAAAGGTCAGTTCCCATTGTTCTCTCCTGTCTATCTGATTAATCTGGGCATCTTGGGGCAATGTAGAAATTGCCTCATGTACACAGACAACCCTCTCCTCCTACCTGTGAGAGATGCACTTATCTAGCCAAACTGGAGGTAAAGCTCTCTCCAATCAAGACTGAACTTGACAGTCAAGAGGAGAAGGTAAACACTTGCACCACACTACACTCATCACATAGTCTCACTAAATCTACACCACCAAAATCCACACATAGAAACACAAAAACATTCACAGAGGCTCTCAATAATAATCTGCTCAAGCAACAGAGACCTCCAAAGCAGAAATGCAAGCAACCTCCACCCTCCAACACAACCCCAATGACACATAGCCCGTAGACTCAGTGTGCCACTCAACCACAGCCAATAAGGTAAAACAACGTACCCAACACACTAGTCATAGGTGACTCTATAGTCAGGCACACTGATGTCCCACTCACCAGGCTAAACAAGGAGAAGGTTACTGTCAGCTGCCTGTCAGGTGCCAGGATCCGCCACATAATCCACGCACTCAGGTCACTCCACAACAAATACAAATATGACTATGTCATTGTCCATGTTGGTGTGAACAACCTGAGACGTACTTCCCTGGACTACATGAAAAGAGACATGGAAGAGCTCTCCGATCTTGTAGCCCAGGCAGGTATGACCCTAGCCCTGAGTAGAATTCTGCCATCACCCAGAATGATTCCACAGTACAAGGACAACATGATTGACTTCAACAATTGGCTAAGCTTCTGGTGTCATTCTAAAGGGATCCAGTATCTGTCTGCCTGGGATGACATGGTCGACAGACCACGATGCTTTGCCAGAGATGGCCTGCACCTGTCACCCCTGGGATTCCGGATACTGGCTAAGGTTCTTGCTGCCCCTATAGTGCCTTTTTTAGGCAAGGTTCAAATGACAAATTGACCACCGTAACAGGAACAGTCAAGCAAAAACTGAAGGTGATGCTACTCAATGCTAGAAGTCTAAATCTAAAAATGCACTCACTCGAGGCACTCCTTAAAATGGAGAACATCGATATCTGTGCAGTGACTGAGACCTGGTTCAAGGCTCCAGAGAGCACCCCTGCACTACCAGGCTATAACTCATACCACACTTTTCGGCTATGTAACCTGGACCGGAACACCAAAGGCGGAGGTGTGTCCATATTCATTAAGGAAATCCACATCTCCAGCTAGTTGCTCAGCAAAATGCAGCCAAGGTTATCCAAGTGCAACTAACTCTGGGCAAAACTACAATCCAAATTGTAGCTTGCTACAGATCACCCACCATGTCCCAGGATTCCCACTCCTCTTTTCTTGATGCACTGGAAAATATTAGGGTTCAACCAAGCACCCTAATAATGGGCAATTTCAACTACCCCACCATTAACTGGGAAAACTACTCATGTACCAACTTCATCGCTCAACGCTTTCTGGACTTCATAAACTCCAATGCTCTGGATCAACTTATCCACACCCTCACCAAGGGTAACAATATCCTAGATCTAGTCATTACCAACCAACATGAGTGACCGGTGTTCCACACCTGAAGTCAACGCCTCATTGGTCCAATTCGACCATAAGCTAATTACCCTAGATATCCACATCCTGCCCCCACCCCCCATTAAGGAAACCATGGTAAAAAATTTCTCCAAAACCAACTTCATGCTTCTTAAGACAGAAATGGTGAACTTCATGACACCCATGCAGTTACAGCTACTGAATCCTACACAATTACACTTTATAAGCACTTACATGAGTGCATGGATCATGCTATCCCAAACAGAACCAAAACGCTATCCTCCAAAAAAAGGAAGCCAATTTGGTGGTCCCCTGCCATAAACAAACAGTACAACAGAAGGAAGAAACTGTTGCAAAAGAGAGTAAAATCTCATGAGTGGAGGAGCTCCCTGGTCAACCACAGCAAGAAGCTGCGATCCCTGATAAAATCCTCCAAAGCTAGTTAAGAAAACAAAATCGCCACTGATTCTAAAGACAGCCACAAAGCATTCTATAGCTATGTCAAGAATCTCAATGGCAACACTCAGATCTGCTCTGAGTTACAGCACAATGGCACTAAATATACAGACCCAACTGATATTGCCAACATCCTGGCAGATAGGTTCAGTGCTAACTTTACCCCCCTCTCACCCCCTAAAGAGCCCATCTCTGTACCGGAAGAATGCAAAGTTCCTGTAATCATAGCTGCAAGGTAAAAACCACACTCTCCAAACCTAAGACCACAGCATCCATGGGACCAGACAACATCCCAGGCTTCGTTCTACATGAACTACAGAACAAACTGGCACCCCACCTAAGTACCATGTTCAATCATAGCCTCACCTCAGGCTTTGTGCCTGCTGAATGGCACACACAGATGGTTATCCCACTCCACAAGGGGGGAGCCACCACGGACCCCGGGAACTACCGCCCCATTAGCCTGATGAGGCTGGTCTGCAAGGCCATGGAATATATCATCATGGAACTTATAAACAAAGACATTGGTAATCTCCAAACTCTGGACCCCACCCAATTCGGGTTTGTATAAGGCAGATCATGTCTCCTAAACCATATAGACTGCTTTGAAGCAGTCACCAAAGCCGTAGACAAGGGTAAGGTGGTTCACACAGCCTATCTAGATCTTGCCAAGGCTTTTGACACCATCCCCCACTCTGGAATTATAGATCTGAAGTAGGAACTTCATTTGTCAGCAACCTTTGGGATACGGATCCGATCTCAGATCCGAGCCGGCAACTTCTATCACAGCATAGATCCAAGCTCCTAGCTCCTCCCTTTACCCATAATCCCCTACCAACCCTGACTGACCTCAGATCTAGTTTGCCGCACTTCAAGCAACAGCTAGATTCCAGAGCTCTTGGTCAATTTTGTGAGAAAAGAAAGTTTTCATTTTTTTCTTGTACTCTTCTTGAGTGAGTGTTTGTGTGGGTGTTTAGGTGTTCCTTAGCCCTAATTTCTCTCTTTTTAGCTTAAATTAGCTTAATTTTATCTTTTATTCACCTCCCTGCCCTCGCTGGTCGCAGTGTGTGTGTGTGTGTGTGTGTGTGTGTGTGTGTGTGTGTGTGTGTGTAGTGTGTAGGGGCCTAGCGGGTGTGTTTTCATTTAGTGATGTCGGAGGCCCCTAAAGCCATTTTTTCGAAATGCACCGAGTGTGGTCACAAGTTTTCACTGGCTGATGGCCACACTCGGTGCGTTAGGTGCCTTGGGGTTGAACACCTCTCCTCGGGTTGCGCGATTTGCGCTGCGTTCAACCCCAGGGCTCTTAAGGATCGAAGGTCGAAGCTGGTTCTGGTGGGCCTTTTGCCCCTAGACCCGGCTCCGGCCTCTGGTACTTCTGTGACTGCTACCCAGTCCTCGGTAGCGGCCACTCCTGCCCCTTCCCTCTGACTGGGACTCAACCTCCCACTTGTTTTGGAGGTGAGGGAGGCCAGGAAAGAGAAGCGGAGGGAGAAACACCTTAAGCGGCGGGCCGAAGACTCCTCCTCGGCCCCGCCTGCCAAACGGGCTTCTCCCTCCAGGATTTCTGGTTCACCTCCTCCTCGGATCCGATCCCCTTGCTTCTCACCGGGAACCAAGGAGGAGGTGACCCGGTCCCCGTCGAGGTCATCGAGGCGGCACTCCAGGCCTGCCTCGGTGGCCTCCTCGAGGTCCACCTTCAGTCTGTCGGATGCGGACATGGACCGGATGATGAGGAGGTTCATCCAGGCCCAGATGCAGATGGGAGTGCTCTTGCCTCCCCCCCCCCCTCCAGGGGGGAGCTTGACCCCCTTTTTCGCTCCTATCGCTCCTTCTCCAACCCGCCTTCCGGGTTCGGAGCTGTCGAAGCCGAGCCGCGTTGGATCCGGGGGTGGGTCGGAGCCAACAATGCTAGGCACTTCGACTCTGACGATTCCCTCGAGTTTGTTGGATCCGACCTCTCGGAGCCATGGGCCGAGCTTCGGATCCAAGGGACTCGGTGTGCTTTTGGCCCCATCCCGGTCGGAGCGCGCTGGTCCTTCAGATCCGATAGTCTCGGCTCTGGGTCCGATCCCCGCCTCGGATCCGAGTGGGAGTCAGATCTCGGATCCGTCAGAGAGCGGCTCCCCCTCGGTTTTTGCGGTGGTGGTGAGGGTACTGTTGAGTGCATCCAGGCCCTCGGTCCTGGCTATGGCTCCTCCCTGCACTCCCTCTCAGCTGGTCCTGGCTCCCCTCACCCGGCCTTCGGGGCAGCCTGCTTCAGCGCCTCTAGGTGTTCTGTTGGAATAGGATATTGCTGGTGAGAACTCCTCGGACAGCCCCCCCGAGGAGGTTCCTCGAAAGTTGAAGTGCAAGAGGAGGCATGTGGACTCCCCTGAGTCCCTCACTGAGGATACGGACTTGGATGAAGGGGAAGGCTCCCCAAGGTCACCCCCCCGAGGATGTCTCCTTTGGAGACATCATGGAAATGTTCAGAATCAGGGGGTGGTCTGCCCCCAAGGCTTCCTCCAACGAGTCCGTATTCCTAGAGGTGCTCGAGGCAGGGCCATCTACCTCTTGGGTGTCCCCTCCCCCCGACCCCTTGGTGGATCTTATAGCCACTAGGGCTTGGAGGGAGCCAGACACTGTAGAGCCTGTTCCCAAGCGCCCGAACAAAATCTTGAGCCCCCTGTCAGAGAGAACCCATGTTGGTGGCGGCAGCCACCAAGAGAGAGTTGGCTCAGCAGAGCCCCACGGTTCATCCGCCAAGCAACAAGTCTTGCGCGATGGACCACCTTGGGAAGTGGGCCTTCAGTTCAGTGACCTCCTCCATGAGGGCCCTGAACTATATGGCACACGTCATTTGGATGCAGCAGGATCTAATCAAAGAATATGCTGCTTCCCCCCCAGGGTCCATGTCGGAAGGGGACAAGCAACTGTACTCCTCCCGAATGTCCACCCTACGTTCTATTTCCAACACCTCTATGTGGCTTTTGTCTCACGCCACTGAGGGAGCCACTAGAGCAGGCAGAGTCGGGCTGGTCATGAGGAGGCAAGCCTGGCTCCGACATTGTGACTTCTCGGAACCCTTTAAGGCGTCATTTGCGAATGCCCCTTTTGATGGTTCTGCATTGTTTGGCAAAACCATTTGCGACACCCTTGTCCAGAGCGAGAAAGATGGGAAGACGTTGTCTGCCGTCGGAGTCCACTTCTCTGCTCCCCAGAGGTCCTTTGCCAAGAACCAAAAGGGTCAGAAGAAGATGTGGTTCCGGAAATCGCATCAATCCCAGTCTGCTCCGGACAACCAGTCCTCTCGTGGCAGAGGAGGACAGGGAGGACGCTGCCCTAGAGGCAGAGGGGGTCCCAGGAATTTTGGGTCCAAAGAACCCTTCTCTGAGAGGCCCACGCAGAACCCTGAGGGGTTACCCGGCTGCTCCACTCTGGAGGCAGTCGGGGGACGTTTTTCGAGGTACCTAGCAATGTGGGAGTCCATAATAATGGATCGCTGGGTGCTTCGTGTTATATCCAGAGGCTACCAAATTCCCTTTCTTGTAACCCCCAGAATCAGAAACCTCCCCGATGTACCACCCAATCAGAGGGAGGCGGCTGCTGCAGAAATCCAGCAGCTCTTACATAAAAGAGCCATCCAGCCCGTTCCCCCAGATCAGCTCGGATCAGGGTTTTACTCCAGGTTCTTTCTGGTGCCAAAAAAGACGGGGGATGTGAGGCCCATCCTGGACCTCTCTCTCTTGAACCTGGCAGTACCAAAAGTAAAGTCCCGGATGGTCACACTGCAATCTATTCTCCCACTACTACGGGAGAACGACTGGATGTGCTCAATTGACCTCAAGGATGCGTACTATCTTATTCTCATAGACAGATGCTCCAGGAGGTTTCTCCGCTTCCGGCTGGGAGCTAGCCATTTCCAGTTCAGGGCCCTTCCCTTCGGTCTCACCTCAGCCCCCAGGGTGTTCACCAAGGTCTTGGCAGCGATAGCAGCCCACCTGAGACTCCAGGGAATTCAGGTCTTTCCGTACCTGGACGACTGGCGCCTTACCGCCCCAACAAGGCATCTTCTTTGCTCATGCAGAGATTATTTCCTCAATCTGGCTCCACTCTTAGGGTTGACCATCAACATGGCCAAATTGTTCCTGGCTCCTACACAAGTATTGGATTTCATAGGGGCGAGGTTGGATTCCAGGCTGATGCTTGCTTTCTTGACTCCAGATCGGCTTCAGAACCTGAGGTTGCACGTGCAGGCCATCCTTCAACTTCAAGCTCCTTCGGCGGAATTGGTCCTGAGGGCTCTAGGGTCCATAGCGGCAGCAATTCCGCTGCTGCCTTTGGCCCGGCTGAATATGAGGGTCATACAGTGGACCCTCCATGTACAATGGTCCCTATCTCGCAATCCCCTGTCTCACCCCATTCCCCTAAGCAGGGTTTGCAAAAGGTCACTCGTGTGGTGGCTCCAGTCCTCGAATGTCCACATGGGATGCCCCTTCTTGCTGCCCCTGCCAGTCGCCACAGTGACCACGGACGCTTCTCGCCTGGGGTGGGGGGGCACTATTCGGGCAGAACAGTCCAAGGCACATGGAACGACATAGAGACCTCATTGCATATCAACGTCCTGGAGATGAGGGTGGTGCTTTTGACGTTGCAAGCACTTCACAACCCTCTTCCGGTGGGGATGATTGCGGTACAGACGGACAACATGTCAGTCATCTGGTACATCAACAAACAGGGGGGAACTAGGTCTTACCCTCTCTGCCACGAGGCCATGAGAGTGTGGGAATGGGCGATTTCCACCAACCGCTTTCTCATCGCAACGCACATTCTGGGACGGTCCAACATTTTAGCGGACAGGCTCAGTCATACTATCCTGACTCCTTACGAGTGGTCTCTCAATCCTCTAGTGGCAGAGCAAGTATTTGCCCGATGGGGGCGACCTTGTTGCGATCTTTTTGCCTCTCCCTCAAATACCAAATGCAACGATTACTTTGCTCTGATCCCCCGAGAGACTCTCTAGTTCATGCTTGGCCTCCCGGTCTGCTTTATGCTTACCCGCCTCTACCCCTGATGTTGAAACTATTGCAGAAAGCCAGTCAGAGCAAGATGATCCTCATTGCCCCATTCTGGCCTCGTCAGACGTGGTTCCCTTACCTATGGTCTCACCTGATTCATCCGCCCTGGATTCTGGATCCCCTCCCGGATCTCATTTCACACCCACTGGGTCTCCCGACTCCGAACCTGGCCAACCTAAAGCTGATGGCTTGGTTGCTCCAGTTCCACTCCTGATAAGGACTCCCGGAATCTCATCACCAGTCAAAGCCATTCTAGTAGCAGCTCACAAGCCTTCCACCAGAAGGGTCTATCGGAGTAAATGGAAACGTTTTTCCATTTGGGCAGAGCACCGTCATTTAGATCCCTTTACGGTACCGGTAGCATCGGTTCTAGATTTTCTAACTTCTCTCTTTCACCAGGGGGTTAGTTTTTCCACGGTCAAGGTGCAACTTGCAGCAATGTCACACTATCATGTAGGGCAGGAGTTAGGCCCGCTTATTACTTCCAAACTGTGTAAGACCTTCCTTAAGGGTACCTTCCTCCTCAGGCCCCCGGTCAAAGAGGTGGTACCCCCATGGGATTTATCCCTAGTTTTACAGGCCTTGACTAGCCCCCCTTTCGAGCCGGCGGCCACTGTTGATCTTAAATACCTCTCTTGGAAAACGGCTTTTTTGGTGGCCATAACTTCAGCCAAGAGGGTCTCGGAACTCCAGGTTCTCTGTGTCAAACCACCGTATTTGGTCTTCCACCCAGACAGGGTTCACCTCAGGATCAATCCGTCTTTTCTACCTAAGGTATCTTCGGAAGCTAACATTAATCAATCTATTAATCTTCCAGTATTCTTCCCCAACTATCAAAACAAAGGAGAGTATAAGCTACACTCTTTAGATGTGCACAGACAACTACGTTTTTATATTCATCGAACTACTGGTCATAGGCAATCCGATCAGTTGTTTGTCTCCTTTGCCAAAAACAACTTTGGCAAGTCGGTTTCTAACGTTACCCTCTCCCGATGGATATCTAGTTGTATTCTCTTAGCATATCAGAGCTCGGGAAGGCCTGCACCTCAGGGAATCCGTGCTCATTCTACTAGGGCCATTGCTACATCGGCTGCATTCAAGGCTAGGGTTCCTCTAGATGACATTTGTTCCGCAGCCACTTGGGCTTCATCTCATACCTTTATCAGCCACTACAAAGTAGATATTGTCTCCCGAGGTAGGGCATCTTTTGGCTCTGCAGTGCTCCGGAATATTCTTCCATGAAGGCCACTCAAGATTTAGGTAGCTAGAGACTCTGTCCCAAAGGTTGCTGACAAATGAAGTTCCTACTTTAGATTAAGAAGTTATGTACTCACCATAACGTTCCATCTGAGTAGGTATCTTCATTTGTCTGCAACCATCCCCCCCTCCTTCCCCCTGACCAAAATGATCCTATTTGGGGTTCTTTAGATTAGTTCCCTCTGGGACACAGTATTAGCTGTGCTATGGGGCAAACTTGATCTGAGGTCAGTCAGGGTTAGTAGGGGATTATGGGTAAAGGGAGGAGCTAGGAGCTCGGATCTATGCTGGAATAGAAGTTGCCGGCTCAGATCCAAGATCGGATCCGTATCCCAAAGGTTGCAGACAAATGAAGATACCTACTCAGATGGAACGTTATGGTGAGTACATAACTTCTTAATAAACTCACTAAACTAGGTATAAATCCCTATGTCACAAGATGGGTTGCCATCTGGCTCACTGACAGAACCCACACAGTGAAAGTAGCAGACTCCAAATCCGACTTCAGACCAGTGACAACTGGAGTACCACAGGGTTCAGTCCTGGGTCCTCTCCTGTTTGGTATCTACTTCTCTGAAGTACAGGCTAACAAAGAAGGTCTTTGGCTAATGAAGTTTGCAGATGACTGCAAACTAGGAGCCATAATTGAAACTCCTAGCAATGTGGACATCCTACAAAAGGGCCTCACTGAGACAGATGCCTGGTGTCAATAAATGACATGGATGTCTGAACACTAACATCTTTAGAAGGAGGCTTATTTTCACTTTTATTAACATTCCCTACAGATATATATATGTATATATACACAGATATACATACATTTGCTTAGCATTATCAGTGAAAGGATCAGAACCATCTCATCTCCTTTAGTTTCTAGTCGGGGAACTTGAGTGGGTAGAGAAGTTTAAACTCCAGTATCCCACAACGGAGTGACACCATTCAGAAAAACACACTCAGGAGTGCCCGTGTTTCACCTCTCAGATTTAGTAGGCACTGCACTGGAGACCTCATATGTTGCTTTTTAACTTTTAGTTTTTTTTACAGAGTGAGAGGTGTGCACTCCTCACCTTCCTGAACACCTCTACCCTGCATGTTAGCACTTCTCAGACTTGCTAACCAGTAAGCGGCTCTACATGGTGTGTGGAGCCACACACAGCCGTGCAAACAAGGTAAAAACCATGGCATGCAAATTACAGCATAAGCAGCTGAACTGTATGCTAGTCAACCAATCCAAGATGAAGGAGCTATTCAACAAGCTATAAAGCAATTTTGTATACTCAATGCTGGTTTTTCCTGTGAATTCCAAAACCTACTAGAATACAGACATGGAATGAGTCTACTCAGAAACAATGTTAGGGGCGGCTGTTGCTTTAATTCATGTGTATGTGCAACAGACTGAAGTTTATGCTGCTGCTAACAGACCAAGGCCAAGAAGGAGAACAGTTTTCAGAACGCAGGTAACATACCACAACCTACATGATGTGGAAATTGTAGAGTGATGCAGGGTGAATCGAGACACACTACAGGAACTCTGTAACCTCTGTAATCCTCAACTCAGAGCCAGGGCAAACCCAGGAGAACCCATCTCAGAGGAGAGAAAGATATTTGTAGCACTTAGAATCTTAGCTACAAGTATCTTTCACAGACCAACAGGGGACATACTGGGGGTGTCACAGGCATCAGCATCCTTCATCAGTTCTTAAATGCTATGCTCCAACATGCTAGAGACCACATATATTTTCCCCGTACTCCTAAGGATTGTGCCAAAAATATGCAGTTCTATTCTTTAACTTACTACCCTGAAGTACAGGGTGCCATAGACTGCACACATGTAAAAATTAAGGCACCACCCGGGGAACAGGGAAGGCTCTACATTAATAGAAAGGGCTTTCACTCTACTAGCTGCCAGGTTTTGTGTAATGCCAAGGGAATCATCTTGAATGTGTGTGCTGGCAACCCTGGCAGTTACCACGACTCACATATCTGGCACACCTCCCATCTGTACCAGATGTTCGCTAGGGGGGATATCCCACAGGGTCATTTACTGGGGGATGCAGGTTATGCACTGTAATCATGGCTGATGACACTGGTGACACCTATCAGAAATGCACACACACCTGCTGACGAACACCATAATGAGATACATGCCCAAACCAGAAATATCATAGAGCATGTTTCAGGGCTTCTGAATTCACAGTTCTGGTGCCACGGTACATCTGAGGCAGCCCTGCAGTACAATCCACGTACTTGTACTGAAATATTCACAGTATGTGTCATGCTACACAATATCATCCTGAGAAAACAGCTGCAACAAAAGCAACAAAGGGAAGGGGCACACATCCTATCACCAATGCCAAGGTCAACATAGCCACATGCAGATGAGGAGTCTGGGGGGAAGCATCAGCTGCTGTGGGTGTAGGAAGACGTAGGCATGCTCAATATCCCCTTGCATTGGCTAAAAGACAAGGCATCGCACACTCACTCACACCCTAAGGGCCTAAAACTTTCTTCCTACACACATACATATAGTAACATTGATGCCAGGCAACTCTTACAATCTTTACCTCCCCATGTATTGGCTGTATACTGCTTGCATCAGACAGAGTCAGCCCTGAACTAAAACTGTTGCAACTACTGGATTTACAAGGTAAGTGTTGAACTTGGAACGCATTGTGTAATAATATGAATGACTGGCATATTCTTGCATTTTGTTACTTGGTAGTGTAAGTAAGTAAAAGGTGAGAGATTTGTACAGAAATTATCTTAACGTGTGACAGCAGAGGATTATTTGACTTATATGTGTTCATTATTAAGTAGTAGGTCACAGGCATCGAAGATTCACACAGTCATATTTTTCAAAAGTAGTGATGATCACTGCGTGCCCTCAGTATAGCACCATATGTTTGTACTGAAAAATCATTAAAGATAGAAGTTAGAAAGTAATCATGCACACTGCAGTTTCAGACTTCACAACCATCACAACAGCTTTTACAATAAAGTTGGAAAGTTTTGATGCTATCAACTGCCTAACTTTCTAAGACCAATATTAGTCAAAGGTACAATTACCAGTTCAACATCACAAATGAAGATGTACTAAGCACTATGTTAACTATGCACCTTGAGTATCAGACACAAAATGTATGTATCCCTGAATCCATAAGATACAAAACAGGGATATGGCATAGTTATCATCACTTGCAAAGGGTGTTGTGTGTGTGTGTGTGGGGGGGGGTGAGCCTAGGCTGATACAAGAGGTCAGTGAGTGTGTGTGCGAGTAAGAAAGAGAAGCAGGCAGACATTTGGATAAAGCAACAAATGGCCAGTGAAAAAAATGAGATTTAAGCTGCACTGCTGAATCATGTAACTGTTGTGTGTGTGTCTGTAGGGGTCCTCTAGGTGAAATTGGTGTGTGAGTGTCTGTATGAACACAGCCAAACTCTGTGCTAGCTCTATGTCTTGGTATATTGGACAGGTGTGAGCCATGCCTGGTAGAGGTAGCAGGTCATCATTGTCATCCCCGAATATGAGAGCTGACTCTGCCAGGAATTGCACTGACACATCCACACCCATAGACAGATGAACTGCTGCTACCGGAACGTGACTGATGTCTGCTAGATTAACTCCCCTTATGAGTGTGCCCAGGACAAAGAGTCCATGGCCTGCCACATCTGGAAGTACTGCCATTATGGGAGCATGTTAGGGCATGGCCACATTGGATAACAGCAGATGATGTGGCTGACCTATGCCCATGAGGATGCCATCCCCCTCCCAGCAGATGTTCCATTACAGACACCGTATGTTCCAATATTTCATTCATCCGATCCATTGAATCAGCAACACAGTGGAAGCAGTCATGCATGTCAGCCTGTGCCACACCTACAACCCTAAGCATTTCTCTGGAGCACACCTCACAACCCTCCTACAAAGCAACTTGCCCACATTTTGGCTACAGCCACAGTCAACAGACACTGAAGCCAGAGTAACTATGCTTCCCTGATCAATTGCCTTACCTTCCACCTGTCCAATATCTGTGGGCTCATTGAAATGGGTAGGCATAGATCTACTCGCTGTGTCCAGTGGAATTTCAGGGGGATGGCTGTATGTCAACCTCAGTGTCATATTCAACCTTTGCATCCCTGACTGAGCCTCCCTTCAGCCACCATCATAATCAGAGTCTGCTGATACTCTGACATCAGGTGGTAGAAGGCCTATACTTCCACTGTCAGGATCACATGTGATAAAAAGCAACAAACACATGAAAAATGAATACCTAAACTACTATACTCCAATATATGCTAACAAAATAACATTGCTGTTAATATTAGACAGTACAGCAATACACCCAATAGACCTGACATCAACAGCATGCACTAAAATATTTCTTTGAAAAAATATTTCTTTGAATTGCTCATCAGTACTGACATAAAAATGTTTGGCTTACCATGCGAAGATGATGGTATTCTCTGCATGCTAGATGGTCCTGGAAATGTTCAGGCAAAAGGTAATGACAACATCATCACAATTAATAGTAACAAAGGAGGTAATACTTTTTCCTCTTTATATGTCCATTAACTATACTTTCAAAAATAACTTGTATGACAACTTCAACCTAAGCTAATCAATCAATATGTGGTGCTAACTGTAGTAATCTTCAGTACACCAGCCTCCAAAATAAATTTGTTGTGAAATAAAAGTAACATATTGATTAAAATGGTTTTACTGTACAACAATATTCAGTAATTGAGATATAAAAGCCTACCTAGAAGCTCTTCCTGGAACATGCTTGCTGTCCCTGAAACAACAGCACCAATGTCAATGTTATGCTGTTCTGCATTTCTTGGGAGCTGTCTGGATCCCTGACAGTGGACAGGAACTCATTTGTTGTTAGTGGTGGCTCTGTAGCAGCTCATCCTCCTCAGGTACCCAGCAGATCACTGCCCACTGCAGCTGCTGCCTCCATACAAATGAGATCATGTCAGTGTCACTATGGTCATGTATCCAGCTGTGGCCACCCACTACATTAATATCTGTGACAGTCTGCTGCCAAATCTGCAGTTTGACTGACATATCTCCGTGTACCCTCTCAAGCAGGAAAGCACCATGTTGCCTAAAAGCGTCGACAATTACTTGATTCTCAGGGTCAATGAAGGGTGGTATTTGAGGATTGAGACACCTGGGTGGCATAGTCCTAGGTGTCCTAAAAGACAACAGAAGGATAATACACAAAAGTATGACATGACTACAAAATAACTGTTCCCAGATAAAACAGAAAAGGTAGCATTTCAGTATTACCCAGTTGAGAAACATGAAACAGTCTAGAGTTGAGAGATATGAACAACAGGCTGGATGCAAAAATTGAGTAACAATAGCAACATAATTTTGTTTGTGCCATAACAGAAATACAACTTTGATCAACCCCCCCCCGAAAAAAGTACAGACAAATAACATATTTTGCTAACAAATCATCTTTGAAATGCTAAAAGAGCTATCAAATGAACTGCCCCTGAAACATGTCTACAGATTTAACACAGACTATTCAATTTTAAGGTATTGCCAATCATGTACACCTGTGAAATGCCATGACAAAAATGCTCATGCCATCAGTACACTCTGATGTATACAGATAAAAGTGTAAAATCCTTTGCTAATCAAAAAAAAATATAGTAAACTATTGTACAGATTTGTCTTAATTACATTCCAGCATATACAGTATGTAGTTGACAGAATGCAAGCATACCTTCTCAGGTTCAGTAATCCTCTGTGCAGATATATCCCAAAGTAATAGCTTCTTTTCTGTATTCTCCACATAAACAAGCCTCCTCACCTACAGTTTCCCTAGCTACCTGGCCGCCTTTTTATGGTATAGCTTCAGGGCTGTCAGCACAGTGAAATGCAAATGAGGTGTAAACTCATTAGAATTGCTGAATCCCAAATACTTGGCTCCATTTAGCAGAAGTAAACATAGTCCAGACACTCTCTCAGTGTTTACTTTTTAATGAATTGCAACTGTGAATGATTACTGGTTGGGAGAAGGAAAAGATAACAGCACTGCAGGCTCCCTTATATCCAATGTGTATGTCAGGTTAAACTTAAAATGTGTTAGATGTAATTTTGTCAAGGTTGGAAATGTAAGTAAGCAGAACACAATTTACAGATTATGTTCATCAACACCCAACCTCCCCTTCATTTGTTGGCAACTGCATATGATATTATTGCCATTTAATATCCTCACACATTTTAAGGGCAATGATATAGAATGGCTTACCGACTGCATGCCTCAAATTACTGGTCAGATAAAAGAAGAATAAAGAGAGAAATCCAAAGTGGCAGGCAGTAAAGGTCTGTGTTCCAAAATGAAGCCAAAACAAGTAAAAATGATCCACAGACCACCAGGCTAAAACATATATATTTAATTGAGCACAGAAATGTTAGCGCTTTCAGGTATAATAAGAGAAGAATGACCAACAGGTAAGACAAAGCTGTATATTTGTAAGCAATAGTCATAACTGATTGTGTGATCAACTTAGTGCACTACATACAAAAATAATAAATGTAAAAATAACAGTTGTATGGTCTTGTATTACTGTAGATAATGTTGCAGTTGATTGTATACAGAATTACTTTAGTTCCTTGCTGCAAAGCTGTTTGTGTGGCAAAGAGGGATAAATTAATTGCAGTGAGAGCTGAAATCCAGACCTATGCAGAAATACCTCATGTATACTAACATTTTCTAATATGTATGTCATAGATTGTTTTTCCTCCTTTCAAATAATTGTCCATTTTTCCTTTTTGTTTTGTTTTCTTTCTTTTTTTTTTAGGGGGGGGGGGCGACAGTGCTTTTGAGATGTGTCTCTTAGCACAAACATGGGAAATGGAGAAAATTAATGTCAAGTTTGACTGTGCATATCTCATTTGTGTGAAATGTGGCAGTATGCAAACTGGACTAGTGGGCCATCCAGGAAGCAGACAGAAAACCTGCTGAACACCTGCAAACAAGGCATCTCTAAAATGGCAAAGGACAAAAACAATAAATTGTTGCAATTTCTCTATTTCATCACACAACTGTACTTAGCAGCATTGTGGTAAAAAAATAGAATCACACACAACACACATAAGTAGCAGAAAAAGTAATGTATCCCTTCACTTTTTGGCCTCTGTGTCTGTGTGGAGGTTTGCATTGCACACCAATGCACAGTGACACTGAGTGGCAGTACAATGCTGTGGTTCTCTCATTATTTCTGCAGAATGATACTTAACCCTGCTGCGCTATGTCAACACATAGCAACACATGTATTATAAAGAATTTATGTCATTGCATTATCATTGATGATTTAAAAGTCTTTAACAGTATTAGATACACCTGGATTCAAACCCAGTATCATCTGGGCTCAAAAAGAAATGTCAGTGCATTTACACCTGCTGTCACAGAATCAGTTAAGCAGCAGGTGTGTTTCATAGACTCAATACTAACTCTCAGACATTTTGCAATGCAGCTCATGTTTGTGCACTGCTTAGCTATGTGCAAACATGGAAAGTATTGAAAATGTGTATCTCGCATGTGCACTTTGCCAACCATCCCGCAAACCTGCTGCTCACCGCTCTATGAAAAAGTAAACATTATTATGTATTACTGCTGTTTACTGTCCATTTCTTGTCTGTGACATGAAATTACATGTGGAAACATAACAAACTGAAAGCCCTAACAATATTTCACAAATTTACAATATGCCCATGTGTTTCCTCCTCCCAACCACTGCAACCCTGGTGTCTCAGCACGTTTTCCAGACATATATCACCTACACTACACACATTGATATCAAATGTTGTGTGATATGCAATGCATTCCAAACTGGTAAC